>NC_142351.1:39957624-40257624 GCF_059441175.1 Urocampus carinirostris | reverse complement strand
TTCCTACAAAATAAAAAAAAGACATCTGGTTCCATCAATCAAATTAATTTTAGCAACAACAAAAAAGTCACATATTAACCACAAGAGGGCACTCTACGCTGTATGTGTCTCAAAGGCAGATCAGTTGCTATTTGCAATATTATCTAACAACACCAACTCAAACAAGAGTTTGTTACCACCAACTCAAACAAGAGTTAGTTACCCTGATTTTAGCTAACCTGCATTGGCTCCCTGCTTAAGATGTGATTTTAAGGTTCTGTTAGTAGTATGCAAAATCATGCATGGACTTGCTCCCTCATATCTTTCAGATTTAATTTCCCCCTATGTCCTTCGCTCTAAAAATGCTGGTCTACTAGTGATCCCAAGAGCCAAGAAGAGATCCGCAGGTTCAAGAGCGTTCTCCATTCGGGCCACGGTGCTGTGGAATGCTCTTCCCCCTGAGAGTCGAACTGCAACCTCAGTGGAAATGTTTAAATCTAAGCTTAAAACACTTTTCTATTCTCTATTTTATGAATTACCTATATTTCCTGTTGACAATTCTGTTTATTGTTTGTTATTGCCACATCCATTGCAGCCTGGTCATCCTGGAAAGGGGATTACCCAATGTGCAGTCCCTTCTCAAGGTTTTTTCATTTTCCTCATGTTGAGGTTTTTGAGTTTTTCCTTTCCCTCATGTAAGTTTTAGATCAGGGAATGGTGTAATAATAGTCTGTGGTTTGCAATAATCTGTGGTCTGTGCAGCCCTTTGAGACTCTTTGATATTAAGGGCTATACAAATAAACATGACTTGACCTTAAACATAAATATCTATTCAATTAATCACAATAGGTTTCATTCATGTGCAGAAAAGAAGATTGGGCGTTCGAACTGCGAGCCAAGTTCTGCACTTCTTTTGTTTCCGTTCAGCAACCGACAATGAACAATTAACTACAAAGGGCACTCAAAGACTACTCACCGTTTGCAGTATCATTTCATTGTGAGTATGCATTTCCAATTGTATCCCCCGTATTTTGGGGTATCTAAGAGACACTCTCAAATTTCTGGCCAGTTTGGGTTTTTTTTGCCTTGCGGTGGCCGTGAATTTGGCCCGGCACGCTCAACAGACAAATCCCAGGCCACAAATACAAGCGCACCCTCAAGGCAATCCGTCTCATTCTACCTCGTCGGGTTAGACCTCCGCATTTTTCTAATTGAGGCGCCGGCGAATACAATTATAGCAAGAATCATTGCTGCCTGATGTGAGGAGGGATTAACGGGATTAAGGAGATAATCTGTTGACCCCCCTGGCCCTGGCGCAGCATGAGGCTGGGAAGGCAATTTCAAGCCTAGAGAAGAAGCAATAGAGGGACGGGCGGAGAGGGATGGGGGGCTTTAATGAGCGATAGGCGTCAGAGTTTCGCCCGTCACGCCTCGGGGGGGAATTACTCGCAGAGAGACTACCTTCAACATTAGTGCCACACTCTCGCTTCTTTGTAAAGGTCAGCGACTCCAAAAGACACCGCCGATTAATTAGCTCACTAAGCGCACCCTAATACACTAACCTAATTACCATTTGACCATACAAGGTAAAACATTTAGAATAAATCAGAACTGATCTTGGGCCTTACAATATCCTGAGGAGTGTTGAGACTAATGTGTTACAAAAAAACGCGTTCCTGTAACGCAATTACGGTGGAACCCCCTTCATACGAGTTTAATTCATTCCAGGATCGTGCTAGTTGCTTGGCTTGCTTGTGTAACGAACACATTTTCCTGATATGAAACCAATAAAGACTAATTAGTTAGTTCTTGACCTCCCAAAAACATCAAAGTTAAACCCTAAATACTGTAGCTATATAATAATGTAATGAAATAAAAAAACGTCTTCCTGAACACTAAAAATATATTCAAATAGGAATAAAACATAAAAATACAGTAATAAGATAAACAAGATGATATTAACAAAATAAAATGTGGGTTTATTATGAGGACTTTGCCATGAAGGTGTGTTCGTGATGACGGAACGAACACAAGACTATTAATGACACATAGGCACTTACTGTACACTTAAAATTAAAGTTACTGTAACTTTCAGTTTTTATTCATCACTTTCTTTTGTCCTTTTACCTGTGCTCGCAACGGTTTCACTTTCTAAATGAGATATGTGTTTGAATTTCAATTGAGTTTTTTTTTTAGTAACGCTGAGGTTCAAACTCATAAACTGGTCTTTCTGTCCAAGAGTATTATATTACAGTAATCCCTCGCTATATCACACTTCTGCTTAGTGGCGTCAGTGCACCGCAGGTCGAAAAATAATCCAAGATCTATTATCTTCGATCACTTATTGCTGTAAGCATGGGTCGGCAGACCGCATACTTGTCAGGGCTGGTGACTATTTTTTGTGTCTAACAAATAAAATGAAATGATCTGCATTTATAAAGCGCTTTTCAAGTCAATGACTTCACAAAGCGCTTTACATTGTGCTTCACATTTCCCAATACCGGCCGTGATCTGTGCAGCCATGTAAGGCGCTAACCTGCTTATTGGGGATATTGGGGGTTCAGTGTCTTACCCAAGGACACTTCGGCATGTAACACGGACAAGCCGGGATTCGAACTGGGATCCCTTAATCCTAAAACGATCGCTCTACCTCCTGAGTGACTGCCGCCCCAAACAAAAAGTGAAGTGCACTGGTGTGTGCGATCCATTATCCCCAATTGCATATTGCTCTGAGCGAGGATGGGCGGAGCGTATTTTTGTTGGTCCTATTTTGCTGTTTTTTCCTCCAAAAAGTGAATTTCCCTCATGCTTTCACGATTCATGATCCCTGATCACATATTGCTGCAAACGGAGACAAACGTAGCAGATTTTTGACGGGCTCGGTGGCTCTTCTTTGTCGTTACGTATTTCTTTCTAAAATAATAGAATACAAATAAAATTGCAGTCATGTGGCCGCGATCCCTTATCCCTTATCGTATAATTGTAGTGTCAGAAGGCACTTTTGCCAGGAAGCATGCCTGTCTAGCTTGTCTAAAATGAAATACACATTAGAATCCACAATCCCTTATCCCATCATCTGGTCGACTATCGTTGAAAGTGGGGTCTGGATGTTTAATTTTTTTTCCAATTTGTGGCTCTTAAGCATGCAATTGGCGACTGGGTGGTTAGTGCTCAGTGCCACGGTGCGGCGGTTCAGGGTTCAAGTCCAGCTACCTAAGCCTTCCCCTGTGGAGTTTGCATGTTCTCCCCGTCCTTGCGTCAGATTCCTGTCAGGTTAATTGGCCGGTCCTAATTGTCCCTAGGTGTGAATACGCAAGTGAGTTGTATGTCCCTGCGACTGGCTGGCAACCAATTTAGGGCCAGTTTAGCCCTGCCTATTGCCCGAAGATTGCTGGGATGGACCCCAGCGACTCTACTGAGGATAAGCCGTGCAGATAATGGATGGATGGAACTGTGGGTCTGGTAATTGGTATTTATATTACCTGACTAAAGCCTCGCCATACAAGAGTTGGTTCTTGCTTTGCCGCCATCTTCCTTATGCGGATACAGGAATGACCTTTTCGCAAACATAGATTGCAGCCTTCACTGGCTAACCACGGTTTGCGGTAGCTCATCGCTAACTCTCGCATAGGTGGAAAACAAAATGATGCGATATCCTAAAATGCAAATTGCTTTTTTGTGCTGTATAAAATGGCTGGCGAGCAGCGCCACGTTCGCCCCCCCCTTGTCACGGAACAAAGACCATTAAAAACGGACGGATAGATTCGGTATCCCCACTCATCATTTTAAATTACATTTCAATAGAAAATTGCTGCCTAATTATGCAAATGACTCAGACAGCTTAATCCTAATTGAGGTGTAAAATCCATTAATGGCAAAAATCAACTTGCAAACCGGGAGCATAAATTCCTTTTACGGCTGCGGCTGACAGACTCTAAAAGGTAACTCACGGATGTCGTTCTTAAATACATAGCACATTTATTATGTACAAGAAATATCTCCCTACTCATACGTACATTGTGCACTTACGTGCTACGATTACTCAAGGAAATATATGAATGGATTAAAATATTACTCACTTCAAGTTCAAAAGCTGGGTTGCAATTTCTTCTTTACAATTAGAACCGGAAATGATCTCATCACTCTTTGTAATCTGTGTCATTTCGGTGAAATGAAAAAAAGAAATAACGGTTGTTTAAGCAGTTCATCACAGTTGCTTCATTTACAGGGAGTGCAGAATTATTAGGCAAGTTGTATTTTTGAGGATTAATTTTATTATTGAACAACAACCATGTTCTTAATGAACCCAAAAGTCTCATTAATATCAAAGCTGAATATTTTGGAAGTTGGAGTGGGGCTTTTTTAGTTTTAGCTATTTTAGGAGGATATCTGTGTGTGCAGGTGACTATTACTGTGCATAATTATTAGGCAACTTAACAAAAAAAAAATGTATACCCATTTCAATTATTGATTTTCATCAGGGAAACCAATATAACAGCTCAACATTCACAAATATACATTTCTGACATTCAAAAACAAAACAAAAACAAATCAGTGACCAATATAGCCACCTTTCTTTGCAAGGACACTCAAAAGCCTGCCATCCATGGATTCTGTCAGTGCTTTGATCTGTTCACGATCAACATTGCGTGCAGCAGCAACCACAGCCTCCCAGACACTGTTCAGAGAGGTGTACTGTTTTCCCTCCTTGTAAATCTCACATTTGATGAGGGACCACAGGTTCTCTATGGGGTTCAGATCAGGTGAACAAGGAGGCCATGTCATTAGTTTTTCTTCTTTTAGACCCTTTCTTGCCAGCCACGCTGTGGAGTACTTGGATGCGTGTGATGGAGCGTTGTCCTGCATGAAAATCATGTTTTCTTGAAGGATGCGGACTTCTTCCTGTACCACTGCTTGAAGAAGGTGTCTTCCAGAAACTGGCAGTAGGACTGGGAGTTGAGCTTGAGTCCATCCTCAACCCGAAAAGGCCCCACAAGCTCATCTTTGATGATACCAGCCCATACCAGTACCCCACCTCCACCTTGCTGGCGTCTGAGGCGGACTGGAGCTCTCTGCCCTTTACCGATCCAGCCACGGGCCCATCCATCTGGCCCATCAAGACTCACTCTCATTTCATCAGTCCATAAAACCTTAGAAAAATCCGTCTTGAGATTTTTCTTGGCCCAGTCTTGACGTTTCAGCTTGTGTGTCTTGTTCAGTGGTGGTCGTTTTTCAGCCTTTCTTACCTTGGCCATGTCTCTGAGTATTGCACACCTTGTGCTTTTGGGCACTCCAGTGATGTTGCAGCTCTGAAATATGGCAAAACTGGTGGCAAGTGGCATCTTGGCAGCTGTACGCTTGACTTTTCTCAGTTCACGGGCAGTTATTTTGCGCCTTGGTTTTTCTACACGCTTCTTGCGACACTGTTGACTATTTTGAATGTAAGGCTTGATTGTTCGATGATCACGCTTCAGAAGCTTGGCAATTTTAAGAGTGCTGCATCCCTCTGCAAGATATCTCACTATTTTTGACTTTTCAGAGCCTGTCAAGTCCCTCTTCTGACCCATTTTGCCAAAGGAAAGGAAGTTGCCTAATAATTATGCACACCTGATATAGGGTGTTGATGTCATTAGACCACACCCCTTCTCATTACAGAGATGCACATCACCTGATATGCTTAGTTGGTAGTAGGCTTTCGAGCCTATACAGCTTGGAGTAAGACAACATGCATAAAGAGGATGATGTGGTCAAAATACTCATTTGCCTAATAATTCTGCACTCCCTGTATGTTAAAGTTTGCTTTTCTTGTTCTTTTTAAAGAACATTTCTTACGTCTACGACTACTTTTAGTCTTTGCCTGCCAGTCCAGATAGATATAATGAAACAATTATGCCGATAAATGCTTTAAGATGGTGGTTCTGACTTGTATCCTGACAATACAAGAAACTGAGCACTAAACATCTTTTTTGTAATTTGAGAACATTTCAGTTTGATATGGGCGTAGAGGTATACTCTAAACCTTTTTTTATTACTGTAAATAGGAACCAAACCCATACAATATGTAAAAAGAACAGCAGCTCACTTTGAACATGCACTCTGATTCCAGAAATAGTCGACCAGGCATATAGATCAGGTCCGCATGAGTTCTGTTCATTTCGGGTGCTGGTCATTTTAGGTGGAAAGAACACAATAAAGAGCCTCAACGCAGTACACAAAGTAGATAGATAGATAGATAGATAGATAGATAGATAGATAGATAGATAGATAGATAGATAGATAGATAGATAGATAGATAGATAGATAGATAGATAGATAGATAGATAGATAGATAGATAGATAGATAGATAGATAGATAGATAGATAGATAGATAGATAGATAGATAGATAGATAGATAGATAGATAGATAGATAGATAGATAGATAGATAGATAGATAGAAAAGATAGATAGATTGATAGATAGATAGATAGATAGATAGATAGATAGATAGATAGATAGATAGATAGATAGATAGATAGATAGATAGATAGATAGATAGATAGATAGATAGATAGATAGATAGATAGATAGATAGATAGATACTTTATTCATCCCCGAAGGGAAATTCACATTTCCAGCAGCATCCCTGAGCTGAGAACAATACAATAATAAAGCAAAAAGAATACAATATACAAATACCCAGTGTGACGTGCAAATGCCCACTGTAGCGTGTTATATAGAATAACTAAATAGTGCTACACAGAATACATATCGATTCAGATTCAGATTCAGATTCAGATTCAGATCTACTTTATTGTCATTCTAGTACACGTGTATACAGAACGAAATGTCGATACATCTGATCCGCACAGTTTCCTTGAATGTACAGATATAAGTAAAAGTTGTATTGTATTATGGCTACGTATAGTATGTTACCATACCATAGTGCCGATAGTGCAAGAGGAGTAGCTAACCAGATGTGCAAAATGGGCATTCAGGTTAACAAGTCAGGTAAACAGTAACATTAACACTGTAACAATAACGCTGTAAGTACAATAGTGCAGAGAGCAAATGTGCAAGGAGTGGCAAGCTATAAAGAACTGCCAGTAGTGCAAAAAGTCAGATTAGCAGCCGTTAAGATTTAGGTTAACTATATGTTAGATTGACCATTTAACAGTCTAATGGCCAACGGGACTAGACTACTGTGGAACCTGGTGGTCCTGCGCCGCACACTGCAGTACCTCTTCCCAGAGGCTAGCAGAGTGAACAGTCCATGATGGGGGTGAGAGGGGTCCCCAATAATGTTCTTAGCATGGGATAGGCAGCGCTTCTGGCCAATGTCCTGAATGGAGGGAAGTGTAGTCCCGATTATTTTCTCTGCTGTCCTCGTTAGAAATTGCAATAAGATTCGGTAATATGCAATGTAGGTGGTGTGGTTTACTGTGGGCTTTTACTCTGCCGGGTAGAGTTAAAGAGCCTCATGGCATGAGGAAGAAAAGATCTCTTCAGTCTGTCCGTAGTACAAGACAGTGACAGCAGTCTGTCGCAGAAACTGCTCTTCTGTCTGGAGATAATGCTGTTTAGTGGATGTGATGGATTGTCCATGATTGACCCCAGCTTTTCCAGTGCCCGTCTCTCAGCTACTATTGTTAGGCTGTCCAGCTCTTTGCCCACAACAGAGCTCGCTTTCCTAGCCAGTTTATTGAGACAAGAGGCATCCTTCTTCTTGACGCTGCCTCCCCAACACGCTGTCGCATAGAAGAGGGCGATTGCCACTACTGTCTCATAGAATATTTTCAGGAGCTTTTTGCAGATTTTGAAGGAGGCCAGCCTTCTGAGGAAGTAAAGTCGGCTTTGCCCTTTCCTACATAGAGCTTCTGTGTTGGCAGTCCAGTCCAGTTTGTTGTCCAGCTGCACACCCAGGTATTTGTAGGTCTGGACAAATTCTACACATTCTCCTTTGATGGTTACAGGAACCGGGTGAGTTCTGGTTCTCCTGAAGTCCACCACCATCTCCCTGGTCTTGGTGGTGTTCAGGTGCAGGTGGTTTGCGTCGCTCCATCGGACAAAGTCCTGAATCAATTTCCTGTACTCCTCCTCTTCCCATTTCTGATACATCCCACGATCGCAGTGTCGTCGGCAAACTTTTGCACATGGCAGGACTCAGAGTTGTACTTAAAGTCCGATGTATGTAGAGTGAATAGGAACGGAGAGAGCACGGTCCCCTGCGGAGATCCTGTGCTGCTAACCATAGTGTCCGATGTACAGCTCCCCTGTTTCACATACTGGGGTCTGCCTGTACAGCCCCCCTGTTTCACATACTGGGGTCTGCCTGTCAGGTAGTCAGTAATCCATTCTATAAGGTGTGAGCTAACTCCCATCTCTGTCAGTTTCCTACTCAGTAGCAGAGGCTGTATGGTATTGAAGGCACTGGAGAAGTCCAAAAATGTAATCCTCACAGCCCCCTTAGCCCTATCCAGATGAGAGAGGGATCGGTGTAACATGTATACTATAGCATCCTCCACTCCCACCTTCTCCTGGTAAGCAAATTGCAGTGGGTCGATGGCGTGACGGACCTGTAGCCTCAGGTGGTGCAGCAGCAACCGCTCCATGGTTTTCATCACATGTGATGTCAGGGCGACCGGCCTGAAGTCATTGAGTTCCTCAGGTCTTGATTTATTTGGGACTGGGATGATGCAGGATGTTTTCCACATCTGAGGGACCCTCCCCTGTTCAAGGCTCAGGTTGAAGATGCGCTGTAGAGGGTCTCCCAGCTCAGACGCACAGGCTTTCAGCAGTCGGGGGGATACTCCATCTGGACCAGCTGCCTTGCTGGTTCGCAGCCTTCTCAGCTCTCCACACACCTGGGCTGCAGTTATTTTTAGTGGGGGGATGTCTTCAATGCTAGTGTCCAGAGGGGGAGGGGGAAGGACAGCTGCAGTACTCAGGGGTGAGGATGAGGCGGAGTGGTCAAACCTGTTGAAAAAGTTGTTCAACTGGTTGACTCGCCCCACATCTATATCCACAGCCACACCCTGCTTGGTGCTGCAGCCAGTAATTGTTTTCATAGCCACACCCTGCTTGGTGCTGCAGCCAGTAATTGTTTTCATCCCTTCCCACACCTCCTTCATGTTGTTGTTCTGCAGCTTTTTCTCCAACTTCCTCCTGTACTGCTCCTTCCCTTTCCGGAGCTGGACTTTGAGCTCCTTCTGTACTCGTTTTAGCTCCTGCTGATCACCATTTTTAAAGGCCCTCTTCTTTTGGTTCAGAAGGCACTTGATGTCACTCGTGATCCAGGGCTTGTTGTTGGCATAGCAGCGTACAGTCTTTATAGGAACAACATTGTCCATGCAGAATTTAATGTAGTCAGTAGTGCAGTTTGCCATCTCCTCAATGTCCCCACTGCTGGACCCTAGCAGGACATTCCAGTCCGTACGTCCAAAGCAGTCTCTCAGAGCCTACTCTGCCTCGGTGGACCATTTTCTAAAAGATCGTGTGGTTGTTGGTAGCCTCCTCACTTTTGGTTTGTACTGTGGTTTAAGCAGAATGAGGTTGTGGTCTCCTTTTCCAAGGGCAGGCAGTGGTTTTGCACTGTATGCATTTTTGATATTTGCATACAGAAGGTCAATAGTCCTATTTCCCCTGGTCTTGCAGTCCACATACTGGACGAAAGAGGGCAGTAGCCGACTGGAAATAAAGGAACACAGCCACAACTGTGCCATTTATTCTAGACTGGCCTCAACAGCATGCCTCTTTTCCAAATGTACCGGTCCCTGCTTGTAGGAATATGGGATTGGGGATAATAGATTGCATTGTGTCACTGCTTTTTGCAGATGACGTGGCGCTGTTGGCTTCTTCAGGCCGTGATCATAAGCTCTCGCTGGAGCGATTTGCTGCCGAGTGTGAAGCGGCCGGGATCAGGATCAGCACCTCTAAGTCCGAGACCACGGTACGCAGCCGGAAAAGGGTGGCATGCTCCCCCGGGTTGGGGATGAGATCTTGCCCCAAATGGAGGAGTTCAAGTATCTTGGGGTCTTGTTCACGAGTGAGGGTAGGATGGGACAGGAGATCGACAGACGGGTTGGTGCAGCGTCTGCCCTACGTTCCTACCCTTGCCTATGGTCATTAACTTTGGGTTATGACCGATAGATCACGATCCCGGATACAAGTGGCTGAAATGAGTTCCCTCCGCAGGGTGTCTGGGTTTTCCCTTAGAGATAAGGTGAGAAGCTCTGTCATCTGTCAGGGACTCTGTGTAGAGCCACTGCTCCTCTGCAATGAGAAGGAGCCAATTGAGGTGGCTCGGGCATCTAATAAGGATGCCTCCTGGATGCCTCCCTTGGGAGGTTTTCCGGGCATGTCCCACCGGCAGGAGGCCCCAGGGGCGACCCAGGACACGCTGGAGAGACTATGTCTCTCGGCTGGCTTGGGAACGCCTCGGGATCCCGTCGGATGAGCTGGAGGAGGTAGCTGGGGACAGGGACGTCTGGGCTTCTCTTTTAGGGCTGCTGCCCCCGCGACCCGACCCTGGATAAGGGGAAGATAATGGATGAATGGATGGATGACAGAGATTTAAAAAGGTTCCAAACAAGTCGAAACATTTATTAAAAACAAAGTGCGTGGAAATTCATGGTTTGTTTCCTTTTTTTCTGGGGTAAAGTTCGATCTTTTAGAAAGCGTTAGTGTATGAGATTCAGGCTATTTCTTTTCAGTCTATTTCTTTTAATGATCCTGCTGTAATATTTTTCTTCTTGATCCAAATACATTTGCAATTCACTCATTCTTTCATGGAAGTCATAACAAAGTGTCATATTTTGATATATTGATTAGACATTTATAGGATATCAACACAGATGTATACAGAGAAGTAGACACCCTTGCCAGGTAAAGTGAAATCTGCTGTATGGCTGCGGCTTGAAAACTATGATAATTAGCTCCTAATCCTAATTTTAATCGTGCCGTTTGCGTCTGTATCGCGGCTGAATCACGACCAGAAATTTCTGCCCGTGAAGCAGGCGCTGTTGGACGCTTTGAGATCGCGATACAGACGAGATACAGCCGTGCTTTACACGCGGCAAGAAATTCACACGCCGTTGGCCGCGCGAAAAAGTTTTGCGCTGCTCAAAACTTTAGACCACGGGTAACCGCGGGCGGCACACGTGGTACACACGCGGTAATGACGCGGTACAGACGCGGAACGACGTGCTACGGCCGCGGCCAGGGCGTGGTTACACGCGGGTAGGACGCAAAATTTTAGCGGGTAATCGCGGGTGGAGCACGGTCATAGCACGTTTGTTCTGCGCCTGTATCGCGGTGTTATCACGTGCATTAGCGTGTGACGGTCAAACGCCTTTCTCCGCGTATATACAGCGCGATTTGCCGAGCACACGTCAGTTGTGCTCGAGACGTCAAGGGGTGAACATGGATCCCCGTCACCGTAGTGACCTCGTCTTAATCCATTTTTATTTCTTGACATTTCTTTTCATTTCATAACAAGATAATAAAATAAAAATGAAAAACTATTACAATAATAACATATTGGCTTCTTCTTCGGTGCCATAGCTTGAAATCTTTATCTTCACGGGACTGTGTCTTGAGCGGTTATGATTTCTACAGCCCGGCTCGGCAGCTTTTATACCCGTGGTCCACACGCGGAAAGGACGTGGAACTGACGCTATGAGGAAGCGGAACAGTCGCCGGCGTCTGTTTTGCAGGCATACCACGGATGAACAGCGGGTTGGCCAATTTTGCGCATTTTCTACCGCGGGCAACCACGGGCAAAAAAAAATCGCAAAATTTTACCCGAGATACAGACGCAAAAGGCTGTGTGACCGGGCCCTAAGGGCCGTACCCCAGCGGTCTACTGTATATTGTTTGATCTTTGTATACTCCATGATGTAACACAAGTTACAAGTGGGAAGAAGTTCAGACAATAGCATATTGGCATTTTCATGACGTTGTGACGTAAAGGAATAGCACACCAGGTTTTATACCACATCGACCAATAGAGGGCTCCGAGCTCTGTGCTAAAAACGAAGCCGTGTTACTATTTTTAGCACAGAGCTCGGAGCCCTCTATAGCAGATCAGAATACTACAGGTAATTCTTTATACACATAACCACCGCAGAGTTGAAATACTTTAGGGCATGGGAAATATTTTGGGGGGTTGCTGTATAGTGTGGAAATACCGTGAAGAAGAGCCTTAGATATCTTATTTAACACCATAAATTGAAAAAGTTGTAAGTTGGTGTCACCTTACCCCAGGGGTCTACTCTAGTATTTATGATAATGATATTAATATGTTGTGGAAAGTATTACTCATACATTTCTGATGCTGATCCTTTTACCACAAAACATTCAATTGCCGTAAGGTGGGGTTGTTTTAACCTGGAGTCTACTATAGATAAAAAATAGTCGCCCGCTTGTCACCACCGTGGCTTACTCTTCAATTGAACGATCCTTCGTCTTCCGTTCGAAACCATGAAAATCACCAAAACACAATAAAAAGGATGCTCATTGGAGACTAATTTTATAATACCTATTTTCATCTTTTATTCATGGGCACTCTGTGTGTCACACTTTAACATGTCATTTTACCCAAGTGAATATCAGCGCAGTGACAAGAAGAAATAATTTGTCCAAAAGGAAGTGCAAATCAGACTGCCAGTGGCATTTTCAACAGCTTCTGAATGCTTGAGTTTAAGTAATAACAAATTCCATTGCTGTTTTTATAGCATAGTAATTCACTCTTCAAATTGTTACCGTTGCACTTGTCTGCACTGCATCCTTCACTGCCTTAAAGCAAGACAGAGTATTGATGTTGCGCTTTTCTCGAAAGAAAACATTTAGGGTTTATCTGCTCCGTTTGAAAACTCAATGATCAGGTGTTTTTGTGTGCTTTTTTTGCAGGTTTGTGGGTTTGCGTGCTCTAAAAAAAAATACTTTTCATTTCTGCACTACATTACAAACATTTCCCTTTTATACTTTATCACTTTTACATTTTAAATATTTACCTATATATATTAAAATAAAAGAGAAGTTCAGATTAAATTGCATGTTTATCTTTAAATTTCCAGTCTAATCTAGATGTAAACGATAACAATAAAAACAATTGTTATTACAATATTATCGTTTTATTTTCCAATTCGGATATTTTTTCATTCTTACTTTATGTTCCTCCATTAATTGCAACACTGCAATGGAAAAAATGTGGAATTCAAAATAAGTAAAATATGGTAAAATTAAATAAATACGTATTAGGTGTTCACCGAATTTTTGGCAATATACTTCAGAGGGAAATTTATACTTAATTCTTCTTCAATCCATAGTGGAATAGAATAAATTAGAATATATGAAAATAACGTTTCATAGGTTAGATTACAATAGGTTGGATCACTAAAGGTTATATTACATTAGAATATATTAGACTACAATAGGTTAGAAATTAGAATTGGATAGAATAACATAGTTTATAATGGAATACCATATAATAGAATATAATTGAATTAGATATAATTTATTTTTGGTGAAAAAGGTAAAATGTACGATAAAATTAAAATTACCATCCTGGGGGGTAGCGCAACATAATTTTCAATTACATTAAATATCACAGTGATCAACTTCTGGCAGCCCAACAGCAGTGGTAATACATTAAAATGATGAAATGACGGACATAGTATAAGAAAGGTATTACCCTAAAAAGTAAAGAACAGAATCACCCACCATCGATTTCCCTTTTAAATCTGTGACTACACTATTTCATGTACAAAACACACAAACACATGTGGTATAAAAATAAATAATTGGTTTAGACTCTGCATGGATTAGTGTTTGAATTGCCATGCAATATATGCAATATATCCTCAAAAAAACCCTGTTGTGAATACAGCGTAGGAGAAATATTGACACCAGATTAGCTTTTAGTCCCAATCCGGCAAAATTATTAATTGCTTCAAAAAAGGGGAACTATTCAACTCTGTGGTTTTGTTTGAATGCTTGTTAAATCTGTTCCTGTTTATCTTAACTATAACACCCATACAGAGCTACAAGTTTATGAATTCTCCTACGCTTTTAATGATTATACAGTTATGTGGTTTCCCCTTAAGGGCAACCACAACAGAGAGGAGTCCAATGATACTGAACTCTACAGGTGTGTTTTGCCGTGTGTGTGTGTTTATGTAAACAGACAAAAAAAAAGAAAGTGTGATTTTGACCAGCAATCACTCCAAGATAATTTATTGTTATACTTTGTTAAAGTGGTATATCTATTCTGCATGGTAAAATATGAATACAGTAGCAAGGGTTTCAAATTCGATTTAGTTGAGGGCCACCGGAGCTCTAGACTGGGTAAGCCTGGGCCGCATAATATTTTCCTCTAGAAAGACCTGATGAAAAAGTACCCTTCTCAAAAATCTTCTGAGCAAAAAATATATGTACAAATGAAGTTCAAAAATAAAAGAATATTGATCATTTGTAAAAATATCAATGAATCAATCAATCAGGAAAGACTAAATACATGAGTTGAAAATATGAATTATTGTAATTCAGATTCTAATGTATGTCACGAGCCCTACATTTTCTGACAACAGATTGTTCTGAACATGTTTTTTACAAAATAATTTATTGTTACATTTAACTTATGTTACGTGTGACAAAACTGATAAGACTTGTATAACACGTGGCAGAAACTTCCCGAAAGTTATTTGCAAGTTGTATCCACTATTGTTTAAGCTTCAGTTCAACAGGGGGGGTGATCTGCTCTCCAAAGAGAACTTTCATATCCAACTCTTACAAGGAACTTACATATCAAGATGGAGGTCTCAAAATATCATCCTGTTGGGCACAACTGGCCCTCAGGCCGCATGTTTGAGACCCAAAAAATATGGTAGAAATTATATTTGTATTTATCTTTGGTGTGCACTGACTTGAGTTGGTACAGAGGCGTTAGTTGGTGCAGGAGGAGACAGCGACGGCGGATTAAAAACTAAACACTAAGAAGATTTCCTTATTTTAATCGTGTCCTTAGTTTCATCGATAGTCACAATCGTTGATTGATTACAGTCATGCAATTTAGCAAGTGTAGCAACTTGTGTGCCATCTTTATACTTCTTAATACTTGCTAGCTTTTTTCCCCCATGGTCATGTTTTTTTTTTCTAAATACAGTACACAAAATACAGTATTGTATTACAGACTAAACAAATCAACAAAATAATTTGGGCAACTTGTTTACTTTTAGGATTTTCCCTCCCTAAACATAGAGGGCTGAGCGGTCTATAAACTAAAAAAACATGAGAAAATAATAAAAAATTTACAGGTGTATATTCAAAGGTATGGAGAATATAAGGAGCAGTTGTTTAAATGCAAAAAGACACCTCTCCATTCTTCTAAACAGTTTACTGTTCAAACTCAGAAGTTGAAGCATCTATTTTTTTACCTTCCCAATTTTTTGCTTGATTTTATTTTATCTTTAAGAACTTAGCTTTTTTCTAAGCTGCATAATTATTGTACGATTATTGTATCACCGACTCACAAAGTCTTTGCGGAGCCCAAAATGTTCTGAACGGAATGAAAATAACAGCCATTGTGGGATGTATTTCAGCCAGTATTATATCAGGAAATGATATACTTACAGATTTCTGACGCTGATAGTTTTACACCAAAACATTCCAGCTTCCTGTAACACACTATTTCATTTTTCAGACCATCCATACACTCTTGTGCCGTTTTGTTCGAGCAGTTCAAAAAGAAGCCAGAGTATGCAACGGATTGCGTCAGTAAAGTGATCTCCCTTCCTGTTAGATACTGTCTGATATATCTTGACAGTGGTTATCATTTACTTCAAACAAGGACTTTTTGAAGGAATGGCCTTGTGCCAGACATTCACGCAACGAGGCATCAAGGGCCTTTTTTTTTTGCGGAGAGGAAGCGACCAAGACGTGTTTCTGTCTCATTAACTCACCTACCTGTATATGCAACTCAGAACCATGCTGAAGCCTGACAGTAGAGGAAGGAATCTTTGGATATCACACTTTGATTATGGTTATGATTCAGTCAGTACGATTCTGAATGCGAAACGAGTATTGATTTTGTTTTTTTACTAAGGTTTAAAATGAGTACTGAATTAATTTCCACGACAGTTTAAGAAAAAAAAAAGAAAACTATGTTTATGTATGTCACCTTTTGGATGCTGCGTGTATCATAAAATGAAGCCAAAGCTTCTTAAAATGACGATAAACATACTTAGATGTTAATTACTTATTTTTTAATCCAGTAATGAATGTCTTTTAAAAGAGATCCACATGCAATGTTCCATTGAGTGTGAATGTAGTTGCCTTTCGTCCATGATGTTGTACCTTGAAAGAGTGTCACTGCGTGTGATGTGACTAATGTATTTACAAAGGAACACTTTCCTGGAACTCAACTACTCTGCTCAGTACAAATGCTGTAACGTGTTATTAATCTCATCTCATCTCTCATCTCATTAGCCATACCGCTTATCCTCATTAGGGTCGCGGGGGGGCTGGAGCCCATCCCAGCCATCTCCGGGCAGTGGGCAGGGGACACCCTGAACTGGTTGCCAGCCAGTCGCAGGGCACACAGGGACAGACAGCTCATTCGCTCATTCACACCTAGGGACAATTTGGACCGGCCAATCCACCTGAAATGCATGTCTTTGGAATACACTTTAAAAACTCATCTATAGTGCTGCTGTGTCAATCATCAAGTCCAGTTAGTGATTTGTGATGTTTCTGAATCTCACATATTGTCACCTACATGACTTAATACACTACAGCCAATGGGTGGGTATTTTTATAAATACCTACAAAGTAAAATGAAATTACTGTAGTGATGTCTAAGGCACAGAGTATAAGGAGACTGAATTTTTCCTCATGGAGAAGTTTTCCCTACTGTATATACTTCGAACTAAGCCAAATTTAAAACTATAGAATGAAATACACCTATCTGGGTGTTAGGGGCCGGTCACACAGCCGTTTGCGGCTGAATCACGGCTAAAATTTTGCGTTTTTTTTTTGCCCGTGGTTGCCCGGGATGGAAAATGCGCAAATTTGGCCAACCCGCTGTTCATCTGTGGTATGGCCGGAAAAAAGACGCCGGCGACTGTTCCGCTTCCTCATCGCGTCATTTTCTCGTGTGGACCACGGGTATAAAAGCTCCCGAGCCGGTGTTGTGCCCAAATCCGACTCCTACGCAACAGGCTCACCCCCCCACCCCTTCGCGTGAACGCGCATTCTGCTGCTATCGCTTTTGACTTTGACCTTGTCCGTCTCTGAGTGCCCTGCAACTGGCTGGCAACCAGTTCAAGGTGTCCCCTGCCCACTGCTTGAAAAGATGGCTGGGATGGGCTCAGCACCCCCGCGACCCTACTGAGGATAAGCGGTGCAGATAATGGATGGATAGGTACTTTCAGAGTAATGCAATACTTTTAGCTGTTGGTAATCCGGGGGTAAGCTGTTTTACTTTTCAGATATCAACTAGATACTGTAATCAGCCGTTAGAGACTCCTTGTGATTAAGGGCTATACAAATAAACATGTGAAGTCAAGTCAAGTCATTTTTATTTGTATAGCCCTAAATCACGAAGAGTTTCAAAGGGCTTCATAGATTATTACACTACTGTATATTACTCAGACTATTTTTCAGCCGACGAGAAGAGTAGGTTATTCATATGCTATGGAGTAGAAGTGAGTTTTAAGCTTAGATTTAAACATTTCCACTGAGGTTGCAGATCAGATCTCAGGGGGAAGAGTATTCCACAGCACCGGTGCCCGGATGGAGAACGCTCTCGAACCAGCAGACAACTTACCAAAAGGCACTCTCAGATCGTAGGCCTCGGACCGGGACATAGGGGCAAATCAGATCTGAAAGATAAGAGGGAGCAAGTCCATGTATGATTTTGTATAATACTAAGAGAACCTCTAAATCACATCTAACTGGGAGCCAATGCAGGTTAGCCAAAATCGGTGTTATGTGATCGTACTTTTTTGTCTTAGTTAAAAGCCTCGCTGCGGCATTTTGTACCAGCTGAAGAGACTTGATTCTAGACTTCGGGAGACCAGAGAGTAGTGCATTACAGTAATCGAGACGGGAGGTAACAAATTTCATGAATTATAATTTCCGCATCCGACTGAGACAGTATTGAACGGATTTTAGCAATGTTACGAAGATGGAAGAAAGCAGTTCTAGTAATTTTCTTTACATGCATTTCAAAGGATAGATCAGGGTCAAATATGACACCTAAATTTTTAACTGAGTCACTCTGTGTGATGTGACATTTGTCAATGTTCACAGCAGTTTTTGAGAATAAGTCACGGCATTTAGATGGACCAATGACTAACATTTCGGTCTTTTCAGAGTTAAGACGCAAGAAATTGAGTGACATCCACTCTTTTATCTCAATGAGGCAGGCCTCCAAATTTCCACAGTTTAGTGTGGGAGATTCCTCCAACGGAAGATCGTCTGCGTAGCAGGGGAAGCTGATATTGTACTTGCGAATAATATCACCTAATGGAAGCATGTAAATGCTGAAAAGAAGGGGGCCAAGCACTGAACCCTGCGGAACACCACAGGTAACATTAAAGGGCTCAGATGTAATTTCACCATATTTAACACAGTGCGTCCTATCTGAGAGGTAGGATCTGAACCACGAGAGGACGGTTCCTGAGAGACCAATCCATTTTTCCAACCGTTCTAGTAGGAAATTGTGGTGCACTGTGTCAAAAGCAGCACTAAGATCCAGCTGCAGCAAAAGTGATGGAGCGCCAGAATTCATTGCCAGTAGGAGATCATTTGTTACCTTGATCAGAGCTGTCTCAGTAGAGTGGTTAGCCCTGAATCCTGATTGCATGGATTCAAAAAGGTTATTCTCGGATATGAAATCATTCAGCTGCTGTGCCACTACTTTTTCAAGTACCTTAGAAAAGAAAGGTAGGTTTGACACAGGTCTATAATTACATAAGATTTCTGGATCAAAGTTGGGTCGTTTCAGTGCGGGTTTAATAACGGCGGACTTAAAAGCTGCTGGAAGTACACCTGAGGAGAGTGATATGTTTATAATATTTAGAACTGAAGGTCCAAGGACGCCAAAAAGACTTTTAATAAGTGAACCTGGGAGCGGGTCGAACTGGCAAGTTGTCGGTTTGGCCGCATTCACCACCTGTTTGAGATTATCAAGTGACAGTTCACTAAAACTGGACAATTTGCCTGGACAGCCACCCTGTCGTGCATCTGTAGATTTCAGCCCTTTAATATGTGTGGTATTAATAATGTCTTTAGCAATTTCTTCCTGACTGGACTTGACTCATCTACAGTACGTAATGCACCCAATATTGGTCATCACTATTCTGTTGAGATTATATTTTACATGCAGTTGTTTATTTTGCGGGGCTTTACCATTATCTGCGCATCAGCAGAGTTTCTGGCTATTTTAGTTAGTCTTAGCAGCTGAGAGGGTGTTTGGGAGGGGGTGCAGCGCGTGCTCGTGGAGCAAGTGTGGGAGCGGAGGCGCGCAAAAGAAGGGGCGGCAGAGATAGTCTGCAAAAACCCGTTTGGAGGCACACTTGTCTGCGGAGTCCGAGACGGAGTGGATGAGCGTGTCCAATCTCAACCTTGCGCACGTTATATTTTTCTTTGCGTCTTTCTGCAGCTACAAGAAGGACAATGATGCTCCTACTCGTGAATCTGATGGCGATGCTGGTGTGCAGTAGTCAAGGTAAATTGCGTTCGCGCGTGCATGTGTTGTGCGCTTGCAAAGGCTAGGTTTGCAACTTGGAATGGTGTCATGTTGACAAAAAGGACTGTTTTGTCAGAATGGACCTTGTTTTGTAATCGCATCACGTCTTTGGGGGGGACTCAGAGGGGCTTTGCAATAAGGGAAGCAGTTGGAGAGGAGATGATTTTTAACGAGCTTTAAAAAAATATGTATATTATCTTTCCTTTAGAAAACAACACCCACGAAGATCTCAGTTTTGTGCTTTTTTTTAAGAATTATGAAATTGATCCTTGATTTGCACATATCCCTGCACCTCGACCCACCAGCCAACCCTCGGTTGTGCCACCTTTTTATGTCCAGTCAACTGTGCATTGATCCTACAAGTGACACATTTGCACTTGCACGGTGATGCAATTGCATTCGGAGTCCCTATGAAGTTCTATGTCGTTTGCGCATGAGTGTCTCTCCGTGCACCTTTAATCATCATGATCATCATAACAGTCACGACTACGGCTCTCATCAATTTTGGAAGCCTGATACCATCATTTCCTCACACTTAAAACGACTTTTACTGTATTTTCGTCCAGCATTCCGATCAATGAATGTGATTTACAGTTTTAGAACGCTAGATGGGAGTAGAGTGCCAATGAGCGACCCGTCTGGGAATCCCGTCTGGACTTTTCACAAAGAACAAAATCTAGCGTTTTACATACTTCATTGATCTCAATGAAGAGAGTGAAAAAATCTGCAACATATGTCAAAAAAAACAAACAAACGCAAAACTAATTTGTTTTTGTTTACTTGGTGAACAGGAAAATAAAGGAAGGAATAAATACATACTTAAACTTCAAAACTGTTCTTATAGGAATTCATTGAAATAACATTATGAAACATTATGAGCTCGTAGGTCAAAACATTTTTTTTTATTAAAATATTTTAATAGCAATAAAATTAAAACTAAATAATACAATTGAATGATATCACATTAGCTCTATATTTGAGTTTCTCCACTTGTTGTGTTGATACAATCAGTATTTATTCTCTTTGGGCCGCAATATGCAAAAATCTGTAAAGTAATCCCGCCCACAATTGTGTTGGCCCGAGCTCACAGAAATAGTCGATTGTGGATAAGTGATACTGGTCGCACAGATGCTGTTCATTAATAAAAGAAAGATCTTTAAAAAAAATAAAAGCGATCACGCATGACACAAATTTCTTCTATCTGCCCTTGCTCTTAGCAAAAATTGACTGAGGATAATGGATTGCGGCTAGAACAGTTCAGTTCGTTTTAGGCAGGCCACATTGGCACGCCTCAGCAGCCTGAACCGAAAAAAAAAAAACATTATGTAAGCCCCTGCTTTCAGCAGTATTCGACTAGGAATAAGGGATCGTAGCCAAAACTATGCATTTCATTTTAGGTGGGCCAGAATGGCACATCTCCCAACAAACGGGCCTTTTTACGCTTCCCGCTCGCAGCAATATGGGATAGGAGATAATGTAATGCACCCACACGAGTGCAGTTCACTTTAGCTGGAAATAATGGCAAAAATAAAAGGCGCCATACCTGCCAAAAATTTATCAGCCAGTCCCCGCTTGCAGCTATATGCAATCGGGGGTAATAATTTGGACGTACAAGTGTAGTTCGTTTTAGATGGAAATTATGGCAAAAAAAATAAATAAATAACGTCCAGGCTGGGCAAAAATGAGATCTGCTGGTCCAAACTCTAATCCTATAATAGATAAAGGTTGCACGAGAGCAGTTCACATTTTGGCTGACAGAATGGCAAAAAGAGCTGCCAGGCCTGACAGAAGTTGGCTCTGCTGGCCCTCACTCGCAGCAATATGTGATCAGGGATAATGGGTTGTGGGATATATTTCAACACTGCGATGCTTTGAGGCCTTAAAGAACGAAGAACCAAGTAGCGAGGGATTACAGTACAAATTTCCTTCCCCACATGCTTTCACCTTTCCAAAGAATTGTAACATTCAAAAAAATGTAACTTAGAAAATGTAGGAGTGCAGTATTTTAGTCATTTTTGAAAAGAAACACATGGGAATAATTCTGCAAAATGTAGGTTTGATTTAGAGTATCAAAACTCAAGGCACAAGGGCCAATTATGACCCATCATATCATTTTATGTGGCCCGCAATAGCTTAAAATGTCTAATCGTCCAAAAAATAAATGGATCAAGAGTCCAATTTTAAGTCTGTTTTAGCCTGCGGCTATACATACAATATGGCCTGTACAAAATCGATGTTGAGTTTCTCCCTTGACATTTGCACATGTGGCATTTAATCAAGTGCCCCTTGAGTACGTAATTTATAGTACTTCCTGTACAATTTTCAGAGCAAAAAAGACTCTCATAGTATTTAGTAAACTTGTTGTGATATGTACTTAACGTTGTGTCAGACACATTCCTCCCAGCGTAGCCCCCATTAAAATGTCTGTCGCCATTAAAACGGGCTCATACTATATTGAACGCATCTACAGCGCTTGTGTCATGTCCTTCATTTAATGAGGTCTCAAGAGTGCAGGCGAGCGTCTGCCTATTTCCGGAAAAGCCTCCACAAATATCGTCTTCGCTCGATGACGTGAGGCAAGAGGAGGGAAGCTGTGTTGTTTTCGCATAAGTTGGACTTTTCCCCATAACTGGTTTTATGCCATGGCGTGCATCGATGTCGTCCTTTGTTGCACTTCTCTTTCATCACACATTAGCAACGGATTGCGTAATTTATCATCTATTCATGCAAAATTCCTCATTATTTGCGCTGCTAGATAATCGCCGAAACATATTTTATGATGGTGTGCAAACTGGGTAGATGACTCAGTTTCAATGGTGTTATTTTGAACACCGGGACCTGTTACACAATTCTGGTAAATATCTCACCATAGTGTTTTTTCTCCCAATTTATTTTCTGTTATACAGTATCAGCAAAAACAATGTTAATTAAACCCTTGTTGTTTGTGGGGGTCATATTCCAGAAAACACCCACGCTAGTCAACATCTGCAGAGTAGAAACATTATTTGTTTATTCAATTTTCTATTATACATTAAAACCAAGGAACAAACCCTATTTACGGGTTAAAGCATTTGTTTAAGTCATCTTGGACAAACACAAAAATAAATACATCCGTCTGGAGCTGCAAAAAAACAAAAGCCTTTATAATCCTTATAATAAATGCAACACCTATATTTGATATATTAGCTCGTTATCAAAAGGACCAAGTTGGATGCAACGCATCCTGTAGAGAATGATGCACATGTTACTACTAATCACTTCTCTTTTGTAGGTTACCGCCTCTGGTTTATCTTTATTACAATATTAATGAAGTACAGTATGTTATATTGCTTTGAAACAATTAAAGAAATGCGATAAAGAAATCCACTATTTCGGGCAACACGAATTTAATAAAACGCAGCATGCATCTATGAGAAATACAACAGCAGCCTTTTGTGACGTAAATAGAATCAAATCAACACAGTCTAAGTTTGTTTTTTCTTCAAATGTCAAACAAACGCAGCAGCATTTTACTCTCTCTTTTTTGATACCAAATCAACTCAGCCATGCTTGGATCTGAGCAACAGAACACAAATAATATCCAGACAAAATACATACTGACAAAAATCCAAAATTACTTCATAAAAACAGCTTCTTTGTTACTGAAAAACGGCTTATGACAAGATTGTATTCTTAGTTGTTCTATGTGACTTCTGTGTTGTAATTAGGGTGTAGCGAGATATTGGGTTACATTGTGGCGCACCCCTTTAGAAAGGGCGGGGCTTGCGCTCGGCTTGGCTTCAACACAGGAAACCCAAGAGAGAGGAACACAAGCAGAGGAGAGATGCGCTGAAGTAGTTGGAATGTGATACTCATTCCACACATTTTTACAACATTGAAAAATGTTAAAAGTGTTCGTGTCATGTTTTTCCTACGACATGAACCATTTTAAAAGAAAAATATATTTCCCTTCACTGCTTTTTCAATTCATAAAACAATTGGAGAAGCGCCTAGGAGCCACTCAGCAGCGCCAAAAGGCACATATCTTTTGTGCTGTCAAATGATAATTTTGGAGATTTTCTTGCTGCTATACTGTATTGCACTAATGGGCAGAAATGATTTCAGGACACTACTTGTTTACTTCAGATGATATTTTGTCACCATATTGGGTACGTTTTATCTTCTTGTCGAGAAAGACTATTTTTGTGCTATTTGTTGATCCAGAGCGTTTTGTTGACATAATTTGCTCTTAGAAACTTAAAATTGAAAAGATTGGTGCATATGTAATGTAGGTTCATTAAATTGTTTTACGTATGTGTGCAACTTAGAACAGAAAATTATTGCTCTCAGGCAGACACAGGCAAAAAAGGGGTGGGGCGACTGTTTAGCCAGTCAGAATACAGAACACAATGCAGGATGAAAAACGGCAAAGTAGCGAAAACACAAAAAGTAAAAGGCGGGACAGTGAGATATTACTATACAGTGGGCGGCAGTAGCTCAGGAGGTAGAGCGATCGTTTTAGGATTGAGGGATCCCAGTTCGAATCCCGGCTTGTCCGTGTTACATGCCGAAGTGTCCTTGGGTAAGACACTGATACCCCTATACCCCCAATAAGCAGGTTAGCGCCTTACATGGCTGCACAAATCACGGCCGCTATTGGGAAATGTGAAGCACAATGTAAAGCGCTTTGGGAAGTCATTGACTTGAAAAGCGCTATATAAATGCAGATCATTTCATTTCATTAAGACATTCTTCACAGGGTTAATGATTCAGATTCAGATACAGATCTACTTTATTGTCATTCTAGTACACGTGTATACAGAACGAAATGTCGATACATCTGACCCGCACAGTTTCCTTGAATGTACAGATATAAATAAAATGTTGTATTGAGTTGGAGTATTGAGTACTAATAATATACTAAATTATTATGGCTATGTATAGTATTTTACAGTAGTGCAAAGAGTAGTACAAAGAGTGCAAGAGGAGCAGCTAACCAGATGTGCAAAATGGGCAGTCAGGTAAACAAGTCAGGTAAACAGTAACAATAACACTGTAGTACAATAGTGCAGAGGAGAACAGATGTGCAAGGAGTGTCTACCTATAAAGAACTGCCAGTCAGTAGTGCAAAAAAAGTCAAACAAAACCAACAGATGTACAGATTAGCAGCAGTTTAGATTTACTATGTGTTTGATTGACCATTTAACAGTCTAATGGCCAGGGGGACAAGACTATTGTGGAACCTGGTGGTCCTGCACCGCACACTGCAGTACCTCTTCCCAGAGGCTAGCAGAGTGAACAGTCCATGATGGGGGTGAGAGGGGTCCCTGATAATGTTCTTGGCTTGGGATAGGCAGCACTTCTGGCCAATGTCCTGAATGGAGGGGAGAGAAGTCCCGATGATTTTTTTCTGCTGTCCTTGTCACCCTCCTCACACTACCCCAGTCGGAAGCGCTGCAGCCTCCACACCACACAGAGATACAGCTGGTCAGGATACTCTCTATGGTGCCCCTGTAGGATGTGATGAGGGAGGGTGGGGACAGGTGGGCTCTCCTCATCCTCCGCAGGAAGTACAGGCGCTGCTGTTGTTGTTGTTGTTGTTGCTGCTGCTGTTGTTGTTGTTGTTGTTAGATCGCTTCAAGTCGTCTAAAGATGATCTTTAGGAACGACATGGAACGCTTCGGTTGTGTTACAAGTTCCGCGAATTCGGATCCAACTGCCCATCGTTGACGGTCCGCGATGAAGGCGGGGCAATCGACCCATAGGTGTTCGGCCGATTCCTCGCTCTCCCCACAAAGTCGACAGATGTCGGTAGCCGACTTGCGGAGGAGGAATTGCCAGCGTCGAAGCAGCTGATGGTGGCCGCTCCGAAAGCGGATGAGGTCTGTGCGTTCAGCTTTGGGTAGTTGTACCGAAGCGTTCGTGTAGCGGGTGGGAGACGCATTCGTCGGCCATGTGGCCGTCCACAGGACACCACGTGGAGGTTGCCTTCCTTGTCCTGTTGTTGTTGCTGCTGCTGCTAGATCGCTTCAAGTCGTCTAAAGATGATCTTTAGGAACGACATGGAACGCTTCGGTCGTGCTACGAGTTCCGCGAATTCGGATCCAACTGCCCATCGTTGACGGTCCGCGATGAAGGCGGGGCAATCGACCCTAGGTGTTCGGCCGATTCCTCACTCTCCCCACAAAGTCGACAGATGTCGGTGGCCGACTTGCGGAGGAGGAATTGCCAGCGTCGGAGCAGCGGATGGTGGCCGCTCCGAAAGCGGATGAGGTCTGTGCGTTCAGCTTTGGGCAGGGATTGTTCCTCTGTTAGGTTTTGTAGCACATTCAGGAATGAGCTGAGGCGAGGATGGCTGGGAGCAGTAGGTATGTAGCTACGTGTTATGAGAGCCCTCGTAGTGTGTTGGTCCAGCGGGTGGTTCGGTTGTGGGAGGCTGGAGCCTAGGGAGGCCTCTGCATCGGCTTGTTCATTGCCAGGCAGTCCGCAATGTCCTGGGATCCACAATAGCTGTATTCTTTTCCTCTGGGAGAGGGTCGCAATTAGATGCTGTAGATCGTAGATGTCTGCATCTGTCGAATGCGGGTTGCCTAATGCCTCGAGTAGTGAGCGCGAGTCACTGGCGACGGTAGCAGTTGTTGTTGTTGAGACACTCAAGGCGCCTAAGGTAATCCTTAGTAGCGCTAGACTTGCTCGTGGGAGGCTCCGTAGTTCTCTGAAGGAGAGGGGGCTGCAACTTTCCTGTGCCTCCAGGCCTGACGGGGTGTGACCCAAGCATACGAAGCCTCTGAAGTCCTTAGTACGTTCGGACAGGCCGGTGCATGATTTATGGAAGCCCCGTGGGCAGGTAGTACAGGTGATTGGGGTGTGGTCGCAGCGAATGGTTCGAAAGCACCACTGGCATTTGGACTGGGGGCCAGGGTTGCTCTCGAAGTCGCCCACCCTAAGAGGAACAGAGAGAGGAGAGTAGAAGAGAGAAAGAGAGGAACAGATAGAAAGAGAGAAAGACAGAGAGTAAAACGCAAAAAGGGGGAAAAGAGAGAGAGAGGTGGGGAGAGAGTAGGAAAGAGGGTTAGAGAAAATGAGAGACAAGAGTGTAAAGGGGGAAGAGAGAAAAGGAGAGACAAAGAAGGAGAGAGGACCAAGAAAGATAGAGAGAGCGAGTCTGAGTGGATTGAGTTGGATTCGTAAGGCTCCCCCGGGAGAGAGCCCTTCGCAGGACACCACGGGAAGGTTCCTAGTCCTTGTCCTGCGGCGCTGCTGTGCCCTCTTCACCAGTGATGCAGTGTTCACGGACCAGGTGAGTTTGTTTGTGATGTGCACCCCTAGGAACTTGATGCTGCTGACAACCTCCACAGCCTTGTTGTTGATGAGAAGTGGGGCATGGTTGGGCTGTTTTTTCCTGAAAAATGCAACTTAAAAAAAAATCTGACAACATTCATCAACTGTTTTAGTATTGTCAAGCATTTACCAAAAATACGTTTTCTAGCGAGCCATTTAGTAACATTTTTGAAACTCATTACCAATAGAGAAATTTGCCTACCTTGCTAACTAGAAAACTTAGATAAATGTCAATCTGAATCTAAATAGCTACTTAGCAAACATTGTTAAAAAGGTAGCTAGCACACAACACTATGACTTAGCAGAGAAACTAAAGGTAGCTAGATAGCCAGATATCCGTATAGCTAGATCGCTGGAAAACTAGACAGACACACAGACAGACAGACAGAGAGACAGACAGAGAAACAGACAGACAGACAGAGAGACAGACAGACAGACGGACAGAAACATTTGCTTGCCCTTGGCTAACTCCACTCTTTCTGTAGATGAATTCCTCTGGTTGCCTCCAGGGCCTGTTTCCACTTTTTTATCCTCGCCTTTCACGCCACAGCTCAAGAATCACATCCGATCGGGACAGTGATCATTCCCGAAAGCTCCTTGCAACAGACTCGATGCTAATTTCCAGAGGACTCGCATCAATATTTATCCTTTCAGAATGTGCGGTTTATTTTAAGACGAGTGGTCGTGCTTCTTGCCTTAAGTGTAGCGGAGCTAGCAAGCGCGCAGGGCAGCGCTACACGATGTGAGCAAACCTCAAACACATGCTCGGGCCGAGACGCTCGGGCGCATACGGTATAAATCTTTAAAAAGCACTGACATCAAAACCCCTGAGATATACGGCGGAATATGTTAATTACGCCACTTAACATCGCATTGGCGGGGGTCCCCGGCGAGCCAAAGCAACCATGTAATTCTTTGTGCTAAGTGTCGGTAAAAGCCAAATACATCAACCTTGGAGGATGCAAAGTGCCGGGTCCTTTCTAAAGTGGGATTGCTAAAAAAAATTCAGACACAGACTGAAGATGCTATGACAAGCTAAATAAAACGCAAACAAGATATTGTTGCTCATTGTCAAACGGACCTTGGGTGGTGTTACAGTTTACACTGTTGCCTTCCTTCCAAAAAGCGAGCTAGCGGACTTGGCTAAATGACTAACTAGAAAACTAGCTAAACAGTCTATCTATCTATCTATCTATCTATCTATCTATCTATCTATCTATCTATCTATCTATCTATCTATCTATCTATCTATCTATCTATCTATCTATCTATCTATCTATCTATCTATCTATCTATCTATCTATCTATCTATCTATCTATCTATCTATCTATCTATCTATCTATCTATCTATCTGTCTGTCTGTCTGTCTGTCTGTCTGTCTGTCTGTCTGTCTGTCTGTCTGTCTGTCTGTCTGTCTGTCTGTCATTTGGGTTTCCGTCAAGTGAGGTTTTCTTCCTGGCTATAAACAGTGGCTAAGTTCGCTAGGTAAGCATGTTGCTTAATTAGCTAGGTAGGTATTTAGTTTAGATTGTAAGTTAGCTTTTAGAGAAGTTTGCTGGGTAGACAATTAACGAATTTTGCAAAGTAGCCTTTTGACAGAGTTTATTATGTAGCTCTTTTGTGATGTTTGCTAGGTAGCCATGTAACGAAGTTAGCTTGCTCAATATCAATATCTGTCCGTCATTGGGTTTCTACTAAATGCTAGTCTGGTTTTCTTGCTGGCTATATAGCTAGTTTTGCTAAGTAGGCATTTAGCTTGGTTTGCTCTGTAACCATTTAGCTGGAAATCTACATTGGACTTAGCTTTTTGGAATAACGAGCACGGCCTGTCCCGAACGGTTGTGATATTTGAACGATGGCGCAAAAGGCGAGTGGAAGTAAATGAAAACTGGCCCTGGAGGCAACCAGAGGAATCCATTTTGAGAACGAACGGAGTCAGTAATGGGCAAGCTCATTGTTCTGTTTATGCTATTTATGATCCCACTTTTTTCGGATATGTTAGCGTGTTTGTGCCCTTTAGTTGTCACGTCGCCGCAGCATCACAAATCCGGCGCTGGAATCCAAACAGACACAGTGGAAATAAAATTTAAGAAATATGAGTTTTTCCTTACCTGCCTATTTTGCTCTGAGCTATGAAGCTTTTCAATTATTAAAGCCTATTTTTGCGTGACTAAAAGTTTGCCCAAACACCTTGTTTCAACAATTCTACATGCTACACAGAGCTGTTGTGCGTCTTATGAAAACACACAATGTCTGTGAAGAAATTTTTCACGGGGATTTTTGAGGTTGTTTCCTATGCAGCACTTTGAAGAGCCTTGCTCATAGGCAGTTTCAAAACACGTAAAACACGCTGTGCAGCTAAAAGGATTAGCACCAGGGATTAGGAAAACCTTTTCCCAAATATTCACACTTAAATCAAAGTCAATTTACTTGCCTTTCTTTTCACTTATTTGCATTACAAACAAACAAGCATGAAAAAGAGTTTACGTTCTTGTACATGAGAACTTGGCAACCCCTCAGTGAGATTTAGTGCCATGACATTTGGACATTTTTTTAATTTTGTTTTTCCTTTACCAAGACTCCCGTCATGATAGAAGACGCAATTTATGTTCTCCTCTAGGTTAAAGGTGGACTAGGGTTAATCTGGTCAATAGTAACTTTGAAAAAAAAAACAATAATACATAAACAGGTCATTGAAAACAATCCCAAAAGTTCTGTCCAAATCAAGTAGAATTGGGTTGAATATAAGTATTTATTCAACCCCCAAGTTGGGTTGCATTGTACAAAGCAACAAAAACATTTGTGTCAAACAACGGCTCAGAAAACAGTCCTTTAGTCAAAATTGGGTGGATCGATATGAATCAATCCCTTAAATTCACTATATCGTTTAAAATGGCGGACAATTGTTCATTAAGAACTGAAAAGTTGGTTCTTATCGTAAAAAAACAACAGGAAACTTCATTATCAACATGTTTGCCAAACAACGCAGAAAACATACAAAAACCTTTTGTAAAATTCTGTAGATACAGTATATACGAATCATACTTAATAATATGCTTATTTTTCATACAACTGAAAATTGGTTTTCTTACACACTAGGAAATTGGCTCACAATTTTTTTTTCTTTTTTTCCAAACAACCCCCAAGAAAGCAGCCTATTATTTTTTGCTATAATCGGTTGGATTAATGCAAATAAATGGGGTTATTACCAACAAAATGGGCTGTTTTGTATCAAACAAAAAGGGGTAATTTTCTTTGAAATAAGTCAAAAACATCTATATTTGGTAGATTATTACTTAAACTCCCATATAGATTATTCGTTTAAAATGAAGTAAAATTGGGTTTATTACTAATTAAAACAATTGAGTTTTATTGTGGAAAACAATACAATTTATTTTAGGCAAACAACCCAGAAAACAGTTTTGAGATTTGAGTAAATTTATGCAAACTAATCCTTCACATCTAAAACCTTTATCAAAATTCCCCCAGATATATTAATTTCTTTAAAATAACAGAAAATAGGTTTATTATGAAATGAAATATTGGCTTATTATGTATTAAAGAACCAAAAATATAGTTTTTTTTTCATAGTCTCAAACCTTTGTCAAATATAGGGTGATTTATTTGAATGGATTAATGTATTTGTAATAAGAGGTAACCTACAATAAAAATGACTTATTATATGCAATCTAACAAAATTATTGTTATTTTTAACAACTCATAAGAAACAAGTCAAATTAGGTTTGGTGGTATCAATCCACCGAATTGATTATTTTAGTTAAAAATAATTGAAAATTGACCATGCGCCTATATGTATGGGAGTTCAAACAACCCCTTCAATATTTAACACCTGAAATCTGTGTTTTTTGTTTATGAATTCCCTAAAATAGAGTTGTTGATACAAAGCAGAAAATAAGATCAAATATATTTTTCACCCAAGTCTTTTGAGTTTTTGCACCCATACACTAAAAGTAAATCAGAAAGACGAGGGTTTTGAAACGAAATCACTTCAAGTGAATGTGATTGCATCTTGTTAATGTGCATCCAAAGAGATGAACTCCAACTCTGTTGGAGTCACACTGAGCCAAAATTAATAAAATGTAATTGGATCGTGTTGAGATGAATCGGATTAGATCGGTCGAGAGAAATGATTGCAGGGGGCAAACTTACTTTGTGGCAAGCCATAAAGAAAAACCCTTTGGCTGCCGCCCACTTTGCATCCCAAAAGTCCTACCTTGCAGCTTAATGGACCGCTGCAGGGCAATATGCTAGCTGACACTGAAACCACTGAGTGTGTTGGCTCATTGTTGAAATAATGTATAATAAACGGCACCAAATCTTAAGAGTGGTTCTACCTTGATACCTACCAACCTGCCTAACCACCAACTAACCCACTTACCTACCCAACTACCTACCGACCTACCAACCGATCTACCTACACACCTATCTACTTACCTACCTAGCTACCTACCGAGCTACCTAGCTACCTTCCTACCTACCGACCTACCTACCTACCTAACTTCCTACCTACCTATCTACCTACCTACCTGTCTTTCTGTTAATATATTTCCTTATCTCCCCAGCCATGCATCTATTTCTTTCTATATATGTATAGATCTATTACTCTCTCTATACATGGATCTATTTCTCTCTCTATGCATCAATTTCTTTCTCTATGTATACATCTACTTCTCTCTCTATATTTGCATCTATTTCTCTCTCCCTATATATGCATCTATTTCTCTATTTTTTCATCTATTTCTCTCTCTATTTATGCATCTACTTCTCTTTCTTTGCATCTATTTCTCCCCCCTACTATTGATGTATTCCTCTCTCTATTTATGCATCTATTCTCTCTCCCTATGTATGCATCTATTTTTTTCTCTGTCTCTATTTATCTGTTTCTCTGTCTCTATCTATTTCTCTCTCCCTATGAATGCATCTATTTTTTTCTCTATGCATCTGTTTCTCTCTTTATCTATGAATATATGTCTCTTTTTATGCATTCATTGCTCTCTCTATTCATGGATTTTTTTTCTCTTTATCTATGCTTCTATGTCTTTCTCTATATTTGCATCCATTGCTCTCTCTAGCTTTGTATCTATATCTCTTTTATCTATGCATCTTTCTCTCTCTCTGTACTAATGCATCTGTTTCTCTATCTATGCATCTTTTTAACTCTTTATTTCTCTCTTGCTCTCTCTGACACTCTCTCTCTATGCATTTATTTCTTTCTTTATCTGTGCATCTCTCTCTCTCTCTCTCTCTCTCTCTCTCTCTCTCTCTCTCTCTCTCTCTCTCTCTCTCTCTCACTCACTCTTGATCTTTTCACTCTCCCTGTATCCATGCATCTATCTCTACGCTATGTACGCACTTATCTCTCTATCTAAGCATCTATCTTTCTATCTCTACACTATTTTCTCTCTACCTCTATTTATGCACCCACCTCTCTATCTATGCACCTACGTTGCTATCTATGCGTCTAACTTTTTATCTATGCACCCCTTTTGCATCTATCACTATCTGTGCATCTGACTCTATCTATCCATATCAATGAAGGTCCAATTTTAAATTAATTGTTTTACATATTCACGTTTTCATATTTTTCCCTCACCTGACTGTATCTTGGATTGCATGCCTCTTAAAATGTATTTATTCATGGGTAAAAACCGGCAGCTATCAGCAGTCATTGTCGGTTGCCCACACGAAGACAATTTTTGCAAGGCTAAACAAACATGTGTCAGTTGTTCACCGAATGGAAGGTGAGGGAAGATTAGAATTGTTTGTTTGTCATTTTTTTGACCACCGTGCAAACTGGCTGTTTTGTTGTATTGTGTTTAGGGATTTAGTCTTTGTGGAATGGAGTCATCAAATACAGCGCAACCTTTTGCTGTTCTTCTTTACCCGCTTGCCTTTTGGTGCGCTAATCAGATCAAATTGTGAAAGCCGCTTGTTCAGTCGTCATATTCATCAATGAATGGTTTCTCATTTCTTTAAACTGCACATGTTTAACAAGGCTTTTGCACAAAAATTTTTAAAAGTTAAAGTTGCTGTTAATCCTGAGTACAATTCCCCTCAGTTTACTGAGGACTTATTTTCCATTTGCTTTTTGACTTAAAATTTCAACTTGTGAACAAATTTAGCGCTAAAATAAAGTGACAATATATTAATCTGCTTTAATTCCGAGTGTCTCAGAACCAGATTGATGACATGATTTATTGATAAATGAATATAAAATGAATTATGACGAGTACATTTTTTCCAAATGCAGCCCGCTTCTCAAAATGATTACTTCAATCTTGCCTCAGAAGATTTCCTTTAACCGCCTCCTCTTTTTCCTCCCAAAAATACTGATTTCCAAGTGGTCATGGCCATGCGACTTAGCAAGGATAGCGATTCGGGTACCTTCTTTATTTGTCTTCATTATCATAACTTTGTTTCCATGTTCTATGTGTTAGCTTCTCTCTTTAGTATAATGCAAGCCTTGGGACCCATAGTGAATAAATAAAGTAAAAAAAAAAAAGTATTTCAAATCGTTGTAAAGCACGGTTGCCATTTCACGGAGGTTAAACTGTACATATTAAATAGCAGTCCTCTTCATGTTTTTGAATCACGATCTTTGCTTAATTTCTACAGTTTTGTAACTGAACCATCCAATAATTCATTTGTATTGTGTTTGACAGTCAAAGTAGCTAAACACATTAGAAACTGAAAAAACAAGTCATTTTTTGGCCAATAACACATTTATATTATTCTGATGCCGTGACAAAACCAATAGTAAATCAGCATTTTATATATTGTTGACCAATGGCAGACAGCCATCTTGGAGACGTAACTACATACAGTGCTGTTCAAACAATATCCCCGTTTTTAGTATATTTTTTAATTTTACGTGCCAGACAAGTTATGAAAAGGTGCAGTAGAGTCTTAGAAAAATAACAAAACCCACCATTCATAATAGGCACGCTCCGAGGGATGTGCGATTGGGCAAAGAGTTTAAATGGGTGTGTTCAGAAAAATAGCTGTGTGGCAACTGATCTGAGTTCATCAGTTTGTGGGAAAAAAACAATAGCTGAATCAGGTGTAAATCGGGTGGCGCCTATTTAGAGATGATAAAGCCAGCACAGGTTGTACATGCATTTGAGGAAAATGGGTCATTCAAGGGGCAGCACGGCGGCGCAGTGGTTAGCGCGTGTGCGGCACAGTTCTGGGGTCATGAGATCGAACCTCCTGTGTGGAGTTAGCATGTTCTCCCCGTGCTTGCGTTGGTTTCCTCCAGGCACTCCGGTTTACTCCCACATTCCAAAAACATGCATGTTAGCTTAATTGGCCGGTCCAAATTGTCCCTAGGTGTGAATGAGCAAGAGAATTGTCTGTCCATGTGTGCCCTGCGACTGGCTGGCAACCGGTTCAGGGTGTCCCCTGCCCACTTCCCGAAGATAGCTTGGATGGGCTCCAGCACTCCCACGACCCTATTGAGGATAAGCCGTGCAGATAATGGATGGATGGATGGGTCGTTCAAGACACTGCTCTGCAAAACAGCGTCCTATGGTTAAAAATTTGATTGGAGAGGGAAGAATCTATTGAGAGTTGCAAAAAAATCATTGGCTGTTCAGTTAAATGACACATGGAAGAATACAGAAGACATCTTTTAAAATGGAGAAGAGAATACCCAGAACGGCAAAGGCTCAGCCAATGATCAGCTCCAGACCGCGTGTGAGACGACCCCCAAACTCTGAATTCAAACCTCGGTACACATTGAAGACAGGTAATCATGGTTGTGCGAGTATCATGGTCTGCGTATGTTTCTCCTACTCTGGTGTAAGGCCCATTTATCACATACCAGGGATCATGGATCAGTGTTTGTATGACAAGATACTTGAAGAGGTTATGTTGCCTTGTGTTGAAGAGAACATGCCCTTGAAACAGGTGTTTTAACAAGACAATGACCCCAAACACACCAGTAGAGGAGCAAAGTCTTGGTTCCAAACAAATATAATGTATGTTATGGAGTAGCAACCCAATTCCTTGATCTCAATCCAATCGAAAACTTGTGGGGTGACATAAAAATACTGTTTGTATAGCTAAACCAAGAAATGTAAATGAATTGGGGAATGTTGTTAAGCAATCATGGCGTGAACTAACGACAGAACGGTGCCATAAATTGGTTAACTTTATGCCACACAGATGTGAAACAGTTATAGAAACTGCAGTCATGCAACTAAATATTAGGATTGCTAAATCCTACCTTTTTTGGAAATACAAAACATTTTTGAGTTTGTACAGTCAACAGCAAACACTGTTATTTTTTTAACACATCCCTTTGGACTATTTGCCCAATTGCACAATCTTCGGAGCGTGCCAATTATGAATGCTGGGTCTTGCTCGTTTTCAGAGAATCTACTGCACTTACTGGTACCTTGTTTGGCGTGTAACAATAAAGAAAATACTAAAACCTGAGACATTCTGGTTAGTCGCATTGCACTGCTATTATTTTGAACAGCACCGTAAGCGCAAACACTGCAAAGTTTGAATCTTTTACGTTTTTGTGTACGCAAAATATTTAAAGATTAAAGTGAGGAGAATGCTGTAGAGAGGGGCAAAAATCGTATATCAATGTGAATAATGCAGGAATGCCGTATCACGGAACTTTACTGTACACAAATAACACCAAATTATTGCATAAGTAATTTAAACATTTTCTAAGACTGATTTCAAATGATCCGAACGAGAAAATCAGATGCCTAGCTCAAAACCCTTTTTCAGCGCTCCAAAAGCTAGTTATCCCTTCTCCATTTATTTTCCCTCTCCAGCATTTAAGGCGTCCCTAACTGATTGTGCTGCTTCATCTAATGCTTGATGATAAAACAGCAAACACGCATTAATCTGTTCATCCATTTTCAAATGCCACATCCCGCTTTGCTTGCAGTATTGTTGTCCGCAAGCGGCCTTTGAAATAATAAACGGGGCTTCAACATCTAAGCCAAGAGAATGACATCTCGAATTAGCGTCGGCTATCAGCGAGAAAATGAAGATAAATGAATGACGGCAAAGGGAAGACTCTTGGCGGGCTAATTAATGTTTTAATGAAACCGACGAGGTGAGGAGGAGGATGTATCTATCGACAGTCCAAAATCAAAAAAGTGCAGTGTTAATTGGCCTGATGTCGGCTAAGCATTAGCTGTAAAAAACAGGAAACGTCTTTGTCGGTTCCAAAACAGTGACTGATTGATTTTAGTGCACACACTGGTAATAAGGATGCTTTCAAAAAATAAATCATGTGTGATTATCGCCCAGAAAACATTTTTTTTTTTTTTTTTTTTTTGTATTGTTATAATGTTGTATGCCGGACACATAACTTTTTATCCGAATTAAGAGATACTTTAATGGTGTGCTTATGAGACAGTGTTTCCTGTAGAATTTAGTGAGACCCTGGTGGCTGGAGAGTCTAGGAGTGTCCGGGGGCATGCTGGCCCTGAAGAAAAATGTGTACATTTTGAATTCAAAAGCATCTGTTTGGTGCCTTTTTAGAGCGAACCATAAATCTAGGTTAATGATGAAGGTGAGGATGGGTTGGTGTATCCCTTAACCACTAGGGTTGTAGGGGCACCATATCCTGTGGTGTCTTGGGCAAGTACAGCCTGGTGGTGCCCATCCCTCTTCAGCCCAACAAATGTTTCCACACTAATTATGAAAGGCAATGCCACTGTAAATTAGTCACACCCACAAAGCACAGCAACGAGAAAGGAGTTCAATGCAAAAAAATCTGCTTGTCATATAATTAGGCGAAAACAATTTAAATGCTGTACTATTTCGAGGTGGTCTGTTTTTTGTGATGGACCCATGTGGGGGAAGCTGATATTGGAGGCAAGGTTTGTTTAAAAAAGAGGGAATGCATTTTACCACAAAACGAGAAACTAAGTGACAAAAAAAACAGGTTCGCAAAACAACAAAATGTCAAAACAAAACAAAACATGAAAAGGTCCAAATGAAAAGCATAGACCAAAACTGAAAATGAAAAATGAATGGAGCAAATTTACAAAGAAACCAGAAACAAACATACCTGGCATGGTGGTACAAGTTAAATGACCCGACAACGTGTGCTGTTCAGAATGCCCTTATAAAGGGGTGAGAATATCCAGAGACAGGTGTTTGAATATTGACCAAGTTTCATATGGGGATAGCTTGGCACTAAATCTTTTTGCCTGGTCGCCGAGAGTTGAAATGTTCAATGTGGCACTCATCAAAGTCACATTTTATCCAGCGGTCTAATTACACTGCAGGCGGTGTGTGACAAACAGCGCAACAACCAAATCTTAGCAAGTGTGGAGCAACAACCTTGGAGAAAAAATACACACCACTGCAATTTGCAAAGATTCATATAATGAAAATTCTAAAAGCTATTTTTATTAAGTTCACCATATATATATGTATGTTATGTTTTTTAGTAATGCAAGTTTTTGATACTCTGGCAGGACCAAATGAACCAGGCCAGCCCGTCAGAGTCTTCTTATGTATCAGGATCAATGTGAGCCACTCGGGGCAAATGAATGCTTTGCGATGCACCCACAATGAGCCAGGCAGAAGATCAACAGCCAGATGACATTTTGTCCCTGGCCATCCTTGTCGGGTCAGTCCAACAGGCCATTTTGATGAAGGCATCTCTGGTTTCCTGCCTGGTGGCCAATATCTTTCTTTACGGGTGGTGGTGCTTAATGAGGAGGAGATGAGAGGGAAAAAAAACGAGGTTCGGTCGCCGTGTGGGAGGGAAGCGTCTCGACTCGCCGTGTGGCCAAACATTTTCGGCTTTCCTGATTGCTTCTCGATGCCAGACGAGGCCGACTTCAAACGGAATAGTCTAATGCAACGCGGGCCAACGTTTTTTTGTCTCTCATTCGACTTACGCTTTTGATTTTCTTTTTCTTTTCATGTGCTCACGCTGCACTGTGCTCGGTTTTCCCACACCGCACGTCTCATCTGCAAGGGGAAAGAGCCTTTAAAGACGCACTGTTTGCCTTGGACCTCGGTCTTTGTGTCTCTATTTAGCTGATAAATTAGACTTCTAGTTTCTCTAGAGTCAAGTTTCAGTTTCAAATCACTCAGGCTTTTGAATTACTATGACGGATCTCAGTCTGGAAGCTGCGGTTTGTGGAAAATGTATTCTCATTCTATAAGCACGGAGAATCACAAACCCAGATCCCCTCAACATTAACGTAGACTGCGTAAAGAGAGTTTACTTTTTCAATTACATGGGCGTGCACTGGCATGGGATATAACAGTGTGGTACTCTGGAAGCATAGCAGTAGGCAAGATAATCTTACAGAGCCTAGAAAATCATCTAAATATTACTTTATTTCTAGAATAGACTACAATAGATAGACTAGACTAAAATAGTCATCAATTTGCATGCAAAAATGCCTTTTTGGCCCAGGTTGTTTGGACTGTATTGTTGCTACAGTAAGCCTGTTGCCGCTCTAGTCATTGCACAGTTGTCTGGCGCACCTGCAACATAGGCCAGTCTACAAGCACTACCTTTATAATATTGCTCACCTTTCTTTGAGGATTGTATCTAGACAATAATTCAGGGTTGGCTTTCACTTGACAATCACCTTCAATCACACTTTTCCAGCATTTGTATTCATTAAAGCGCATTAAACACGCTCACTTACAGTACTGAAATAGTCTTATATGACTATTTCAAAACTACACACGTTGTTGTCATACACTTTCAAACATACAGTACTAGTCAAATGTTTGTCATCGGTCAAACATGCCTCCTTACAGGGCTGAAATGGTCTATTAAACACATGTCAACAGCTCACACATTTACTGGTCAAACGCTTCCGAACACCCAGGTCATAAGTGCTCATTCACTTAAGTATCATACGTTTGTTCACAGTACTGAAATGCATGCATTGATGATGGTGAAATATACTCATATACACATGTCAAACCCATTCACACAGGTTGGTGCAGAGTTTGTGTTCATAAAATAAAGGTAAAACCTTTCAACAACGTGAGTGAAAGTGCTTGACATATATTTATGTTTTTATTCCACCATTTTCTATGCATGAATCTTAGTAATGAGCACTTTCGACCAGTGTTTTTGGAAGTGTGACCATCAGATGTGTATGGTTTTACATTCCATTGCGGTGCTATAAGTGAGCGTGTTTGATTTGGTTTTACAAACGTTTGATCAGTGTGTTTGAATGTGTGACGAATACCTGTGTAAGGTTTTGATATACTGTAAGTGAGCGTGTTCGACTTCAGTTTATGTAAGCAAACCTTTGACTTGTTTGTTTGAAAGCGTTTGACCGATATGCGTGTAAGGTTTTGACATGTGTTTCATTTCATTCATAAGCATAAGAGCATTTTAGGTGCAAGTATCAGAATCAATAGTAAATTATGAACCAGATAGTGACCCCTACTATCCTATTATTTTTTCTTCAAGTATTTCATTACATGTTTATTGTGGAGTTCCACCTCTGATCTCATTGTAAACAATCTACACGACGTTGTTAATCTCTTCTCTTCTCTTCTCTTCTCTTCTCTTCTCTTCTCTTCTCTTCTCTTCTCTTCTCTTCTCTTCTCTTCTCTTCTCTTCTCTTCTCTTCTCTTCTCTTCTCTTCTCTTCTCTTCTCTTCTCTTCTCTTCTCTTCTCTTCTCTTCTCTTCTCTTCTATACTAGCTGCTGCACTGCTTTTGCCGCTCCCTCCCCTTTTGGAGGCGGCCTGAGTCTCAAATTAATAGAGCACTCCCACACGATCAGGGAGTTTCATTTGGAAGCGGTCACGCCACATAAAGCAGCGCAGATATGAGCAGTTCATCGAGGGACCCCCAGGAGTCCGAGAATAACCTTTGCGTCACGCTGCTCCTCCACCTGCTGCAAAACTCCTGACATTGTCTTCATTTAGGCACAAATTACTATTGTCCCTGAGATTTAGAACAAGAAAATTCGAAACAGGCGTGCAGGCACGGGCTCTCACTGGGTCTCGTCAGACCCTCGAGGCCCCCCCTTTTTGTTGTATCCAGTCCAATCACATTTCATCAATTTGCATATAAAAATGCCTGTTTGGCCCAGGTTATGGACTGTATTGTTGCTCCAGCAAAGAAGAGAGAGATGTGGGAGAATATAAGAAGAATCTTGGAAAGTATAATAGGTACTGTTTATCGTGATTCAAACAAGGTGACCATTTCTGAATTGACCAACAAACCCAGTGATAATGTGTAAAAAAGATTAATAAAACAAGCTTCTTTAGTTATTTAGGGGCCAAGTGTCTTTCGTTAACCCACAAGCAAGACACGACGAATGTTGGAGTGAGGTCTATATTACAATTAAAATTAAAACAACATAATATTCTGGGCTTGTGAGTATAGGAACGGTTGCATTGGTGTCACTATTATGCTTTCAAAATAGCTGACAACTATTGATATACCAGAAAAGCAGAACACAACATAGACAAAACATAGGTCAGTGGAAAATTCACCAAATCCAAGGTGAAGCAGTGGTTTTTCCAAACAGAATAGTGCTGGTGGTTTGGTCACACTCAAGGCAAGACCCCTCCAACAGTAAATCAGACCACCACTTAAAACAACTTAGAGATTGTATAAGGACTAACTGACTGTATACATTGAGACAACAAGTGAATAAAACGAAAATAAAACGACTACATTCAGCTATATGGAAGGTGCATTAATCAGAAAGAGACAGGAATGACTGAAATAAAAAAAAGTTAGAGCTGAAAATTCATGCAACCATGACTACCGTATATATATATATATATATATATATATATATATATATATATATATATATATATATATATATATATATATATATATATATATATATATATATATATATATATATATATATATATATATGCTTGACACATTTCAATAATACAACAGGCGTTATTAGGGCCAGAAGTATGGATTAGCCCCTACACTTGCATATGAAATGCTCTCATGAAAAAGAGTGAAATGTTTCTTTTCCACAAAGACAATTGAAATACGTTCATAAGCAGTAGTCAAACACTTTTATTGACCGTGACGAAACGTTTTGGGTCATGACGACAGGTGAAATAGCACTCTTAAACAGTACAGAAATTGCTATGGTCAAATACATTCATAAATGCTGATGAAATGCTCTCATGAACACATATCAAATGTTTTCATGCTGCTGAAAAGTTTATGTTCATAAGGTTAGGTAAAATACGTTTGTAAACAATACTGTACTGCTTTCATAAACACATTTAGAATACATACATACAAATGTTTGAAATGCTTCTATACTCACTGGTCAAAGATTTTGAGCATAAATATAAGTAAAACATACTCACCAACAGTACTGAAATGCACTCATTAACACACGTCAAATGCTTACATACACTTGGTATAACACTTTTATAAAAACTAGTCAAAGACTGGTTAAATGTGTTCATACATAAAAAAGAGTTCCCACATTTTGAGAGCAATTCAGCACTGTTTATCAGCCCTGTGTAGGAAAGCATTCACACTTGTTAATGAGAGCATTTCAATATCTTAAGTGCATTTTACTTGTCCTCATGAACAAAAACATGTCACTCCTATTTCTTCGAGCCTTTAAGTTGCAAACCAGTGATCAAGTCCTGAAGTATGGCCCAAGCGGGATACCATACTTTCACTTTAACGTGTGATCCCTTTTTCTTTTTAAGTGATTTGCACATTTTCTTTCTGACAATTTATTATTTTTTTCTCTGCCAGATTACAATGAATTAAAAATCTACAACTTTACAATACAACTGAAATGAAAACAGCAGGAAAAAAAACGTATCTTGTTACCGTTTCTTCGATTATATCGACACTTTTTATATTCGTATTTTCTAGAAACAGAAAGATGATATCAGAGCATTGAATGAATACAGGAATCACATCATATTACTGGTGTTAGAAAGATAAACTCCTATGGGATTCACTTTAACTCAGTAAAAAGATACACATATTTACAAGAAAAGATAGATAAATATAATTAATAAAACATACAGCTTAGGGGTGGCCAAACTAAAGCCTACGTTTCACATTGGACCTGTCATGCCTTTTTAATCTGGTCTGCCGTAAAAAAAAGCTCTTAAAAGAAAACATTTTTATTATCCTGGTGTTTATTCTTTAACCCACTCTTCCATAAAAAATATAATTTTTGATAAGAATTGTGTGCATTCGAAAAATGTTCATGTCATTTTTTATATATACTTTATAAATGTGCATCTTTCTGCATTTGTGATTTTTTTATCATGCTTATCTTATTCGTCACAATACTTAAGCAAAACAGAGTTTTTATTACATTTTGTCACAATTATTGGTTTTAAAAGGGGATCAATACAGTATATTATTCTGCTTTAATTCTGAATGTTTCGAACCAAATTTTTTTATCAACAAAAAATACAAAGTAGAATATAAAATTTACAACTAGATAGCCGTAGGTTCATTCATAAATGCGTATTTGAAAAACATATATTGCTGAGATATTTGATCGAGACTGTGTATCGGCAGATAAAAAAGAAAATTGTTTGCCTATCCCTGGTATATCATAAATGGAAACTATGTAATCATTTACCACTAGATGTCACTGTATTGGGTAGTTCAGCCAAAAACCTGTTTTTGCCCAGGCTTTCACAAGGTTTTTGGTTCTTGGGAGTAACCATAGCAGCAAAATGGCACTCAATTTTGTCAACTCCCTCTGATTGAGCCATGTATCATGTAAAATCAATACACGTTTCTCGACCTATTTTTTTAAAAAGTGCACTTGATGATACAGTGGGACCTCGCTATTTTGCGGTTCGATGTTCGCGGGTTCAGAGCTTCGCGGGTCTAAAAAAATAATAATAATAAAATGAAATAATAATAATAATTATTATTATTATTATCTCATCTCATCTCATTAGCTGCTCCGCTTATCCTCAGTAGGGTCGTTGGGGTGCTGGAGCCCATCTCAGCAATCATCGGGCAGTGGGCAGGGGACACCCTGAACTGGCTGCCAGCCAATCGCAGGTATTATTATTATTTTATTTATTTTTTTAAAGCATTTTTGAAGGGGCTTTGCTACTTCGTGGTTCTACGTTTGCGGGTTCAGAGCTTCGCAGGTCTAAAAAAATAATAAGAATAAAATAAAATAATAAAAAAAATAAAAAAATAAAAAAAAAGTTTGATCGCAAATACATAGAGGGATTAATATGTATGTAAATATTGAAATTGTCAATATTAAATTTACTATATTTTATACCTTGTGAAAAGCTGGTTTACTGTATGACTCTATTCATAACAAATCTGGTTAAGTTATATTTATGTTTTTCGCTTTGTTCATTTAAGTTTGTGTATTTTTGCTCATCATTCAATATTGTTTTTGTAATTACGTTTATTTTTTACCTCTCGAGGCGCTAAATAATACATTATGTCCTTTGATATCAAATCAGATACATGTTTATAAACTGTAATTTTTCACCACACTATCTGAGCACACACAAAAAGACCAAAAAAACAATTTGAATATATAAAATCACATGCTTACCTTTCTCCTTTCTTAATGTGATGTGATGTTTGTTGCAACATGCCTGAAGAGAAAATAAATTGAAAAAAAAAGAGAGCCATTGTTTCCTGGCTTTATTTGTTCATCTATGAAATTGAAACCCGCATCTATTTTTGGGGCCACATTTTTTGTCTGTTTGCTCCAATAAGTCAGTCAATTCGCAACCATGGAAAATTGCATATGGCAAATCCTCATGGAACCCCCTCAACCCCCCTACAAGGGTCTTCTCTTATCATTATTTTTGCAATAAGCGAGATTAGACATGCTCACCAGCTCAATCGTGACTGGGTGCCTCACAGCGAGGATTACAAACATGACTAAACCCTCAATGGACACAAAACGATTCATGTTTTTCCATAAAGTCTGCTTAGTAAAAACATACAGTACATACATTTTATTTATTTATTTTTTTAAGCCTAAATTTGAAAACAAAACACATTTAAAGATAATAACCAGTTTGTTTTACCTAAATAATATGCACAATGCTATTATTGGTGCAAAAACAACTTGGTTTTATTTTTATAAAATATTTTACACGCAATAGTCCAATTTTTTTCGTTCTTGCCTAGTTCAATATAGGACGTAACTGTTCAGGAAATTGAGAAATCATACATACACCCTAACCCTAACCTAAAACGTTTATTAACATTTTTGGTAGTACTGTAATGTATTAGTGCCTGCCGTTTTTGTTATGTCATAGCCCCAGTGCATGGCGGGTTGAGAAATATTCCACAATACCTTATCCCCGATCGCAAATTGCCGTCAGCGAGGACCATCACAGTGTATTTTTGACGGCCAGCTGTTTTTTGCTATTATGTCCAGCAACAAGAGAACTGCAGTTTCGATCCCATATTGCTGCGAGTAAGAACAGGCTGAGCATATTTTTGTCAGGCCTGGTGGCTGTTTTTGCTTTTGTCCGCCAAAAAGTGAACTAGCACCTAAAATGAAATGCTCTCAAGCGTCTGTGATCCGTTATTACCAATCCCATATCGTTGCAGAAGGCACTTTTGTTGGTAAACATGTTATTACAACACACCTTAGGTGAAATACATGGTTGTGAAAGCGATCTATTATTCCCAGTCGACTATAGCTGAGAGCAGGGGCCGGCAGCTTGCATTTCATTTTAATTCAAGCCACTGAAGCGTGCCATTGTGGCCTGCCTGAAATAAACTGCACTGATATGGCAACAATCCATCATCTCCAATTGACTATTGTTGAGAATGAGGGATGTGAGAGCAAACTTGTGTCATGCACGGGGGGCTCTTTTATTCATTTTTTTTCACCTAAAAATTCAACTATTGCTCTGTGCAGGGGTCAAAAAACACAGGGAGAACTCTTTATTCGTTCAGTGTAAGCCACTGAAGCGTGCCATTGTGGCCCCCTAAAATTAACTGCCCTACTTTGGGCTCAGTCCATGATCCCCAGTCGTTTATTGCTTAGACGGGGTGCCACGAGAACACATTTGTGTCACGGTTGGTGGGTTTTTATTTCATTCTTTCAGCCTAGTGCAAAATAAACAGCACCTGTGCGGCCCTGATCCATTATCCGCGATCGCTTATTGCTGTGATCAAAGATTAGCCCAGCACAGTTTTGTCGGGCCATGCAGCTTTTTTGCCTTTTCAGCATTTCATCCGAAAATGGACTGCACTCGTGCATCCACGACCCATTATCCCCAATTCCATATTGTTGTCAGGGGTATCAGTAGATGGCACTTTTGTCGGCAAGTGTGCCATTATGGAACACCAAACATGAAGTAAATAGTTGCGGTTGCAATCTTTTATCCCCAGTTGACTATCGCTAAGAGCAGGGACCAACAGAGCACTTATTTTTTTCCAGTTCAGGTTGCTGAAGTGTGCCATTGTGGCACGCCTGAAATAAACTGCAATGTTTTGGCCTCAATCTATTATCCCCTGTCAACTATTGTTGATAATAGGGGCCAAGCTCTTTTTTCCGTTCTTTCCGCCTAATAAGAAACCAACAGCAACCGGCTGCGATCCATAATCCCTGGTCGACTATTTATAGAATTTCTATGACAGGGTGCAAAACACTAAAGAGCATGTGACATGTTTTAAAGAAAATCAAATAACTTCAGGAAAATAATGTCTCAGATCAATTTACACTTAATAATGAAATCCACACTTGTCCAATTGAAGACACATATTTTCATAGAACACCATTAACGTTTTCTGTAGCAGGAATGTTTGATACAAAAGAAAGTGTAACTTTTGTAATCTTTTAAAAATTCTTACAGCAAATACAGACACCAAAACACAAAGATGCATTATCCCGGAGCTGTCAAGATGTCCTTCGGAAAGGCACAACACTCTCTGCTCTTGAAACCTTTATTGTGTTTTTCATTTGACAGCACACAATAAGCGTATTGATAACAATGACATTTTTGAAAAAAAAAGCCATAATTTGATCATTGATAGTTTTTAGTGATATGATGAACCATCCAAATAGGCACACGTGAAGAGACAATTCATTTTTTCCCTGCTAACCAAATGATTGTTTACTCTCAGGCTGCTTATTGCCACACGACTCAAAATTGTATTGAATTCATCTGCTCTGTCCTGTTCTGTGTGACAAACTGAAGAAAATTGAGTTGACCATCGGAATACAGAAACCTATCCTTACAAAGTTTTCAATTTACAGAGCGGGGAATGTTTTTATCACCCCCTCGTTACGGCTTTTTCCCTACAACAACAAGAACAAATTAGTTTGCGAGGCTAAAAATGTATACAATTCAATATTTGCGATGCTGTTTAAGATGCATCCAGAATGCTTGCCTGTCTGCTATTGGTCAACATCATATTAGATGCTGGTTCGCATCATAAAAATAAAGCTTGCGATTATCGAGAAATAATCATGGCCTTAACCAATTGAGGACATAAAATGCTGGTCTGCTAATCGTTAACGTCACGGCATAATGAAAAGTAACAATATGCTTTTGCTTCAGAAAAGTTCCCAAGTTGGCATTAAAATACTGTATTTCTTTCTACTATGGGTGCCAAGGCCATCAGTGGCGCTTAGAATAAGCAAAAACAGTAACCTTGGAAACAAAGCCTGCAACAAGGAAATCATGCAAGCCATTATCCTTGGTAAATAACATGTGCATTACCAATCAGTAATAAGGACAACTGTCAAAAATAAGGAGGCGATTAATGCAAGGAAATATTCTATGAAGATGACAATCCACTTTGAGGTTCTAACATCCGTTTGAATTCTGATCTACACTCACCATCTACTAATCCACTCTGTGTTTACCCACTAGCTCCACCATACCAGCTCAATACACATTACACCATGGGCATAAGCATCCCGTCTTTGGGGGTGCACCCCCAAATTCAACCCAAGCGACCACCAAAACACATTTTTAAATTTTCTTTTCCTTAATAAATAACAAGGTAGGCTAAAATATGTTGGAAAAAAATGCTAGATTAAAAACAAAAAAACAAAAATATGAACAACACTGTAAAAATACTCTACTGCCTTAAAATGGTTCAGTCCATTCTATTCCTAACACCACATCAGAGTATGTCTGCAGCAGTATTCTTGTAGTATTTTCTGTTGTAGAATTTTTCTAGTATATCTGTAGTGTTAGTGTAGTTGTATTTTTGTATCACAGTGTTACTGTAGTAGTATTTTTGTATTATTTTCTGTAGAAGAATTTTTGTAGTGTATCCGTGGTATTATTATAGTTGTATTTTTGTTGTATTTTTATTTTATTTTTGTAGTTTTTCTGTAGTCGTAATGTTATAATATTGCTGTAGTATTCCTGTCCAAATTTTAATTTAGCAGTGTTTTTGTATTACAGTGTTATGGTAGTAGTATTCTTATTTCTGTAATAGTATATTGTATCATATTATTACTGTAGTAGTATATTAGTATTTTCTATAACAAGAACGAAAACAAAATGTTATGTTGGACTATTTAGTCTTTGTTGTTTTTTTCCCTATTTCTAGTACAATAAGGACGAAGTTGGTACAAAAAGAACAAACATTTTTTATTACTCGAACTATATTTGCAATTGTATATAAATATATCTATCTTTTTGTTTGGCGGGCTGTAATTTTCCGTAGTTTGAGATTTAACTTTTCCTTTCCATCTTTTTTTGCGTATTTTATCTTTTTGACATGTTTTCCCTGGAGTTTCATGCCTAATCTCGTTGCATACTATGTTTCACAACATTGATAGAAATGACAAGAATGACAATTCATTTCAATATATTGATGTATAATGTTATCTAATCCTATACACGTGTATTACATATAAATCGTTCTTACTATATACTATTTTCTTATTTTATGCTTTTATCTGTGGTACAGGAAATTCAAAACGCATTACCTACATATTTCTATAGGTTCTTTTTATCTATGTTTTGTATTATTGTTGAAATTATTTAATTTCAATTTATTTCCCTTAACTTATTGTTTTAAACGGTGTTAATTTGTCTTGTAAATATTCTTGTACCACCAGGATGACACTTCTTAATTTTGTTGTGCATTTCACATGTTACAGGGATAATATATTCTATTCTATTCTATTCTATTCTCATTATCATCATTAGCTGCACCGCTTATCCTCAGTAGGGTCGCGAAAGTGCTGGAGCCCATCCCAGCAAACATCGGGCAGTGGGCAGGGGACACCCTGAACTGGTTGCCAGCCAATCGCAGGGCACACAGGGACAGAAAACTCGCTCGCTCATTCACACCTAGGGACAATTTGGACCGGCCAATCCACCTGAAATGTATGTCTTTGGAATGTGGGAGGAAACCGGAGTGCCCGGAGGAAACCCACGCAAGCACGGGGAGAACATACAAACTCCGCACAGGAAATCTGGTAGCTGGATTTAAACTCACACAGGAGGTTCCCACCTTAGAACTGTGCCGCATATGCGCTAACCACTGCACCGCCGTGCTGCCCCCTATTCTATTCTATTCTATTCTATTCTATTCTATTCTATTCTATTCTGTTTTGTTCTATTTTATTCTATTCTATTCTATTCTATTCTATTCTATTCCATTCTAATCTTTTTTTGTTCTATTCTATTTTTTATACTGCAATTTCAATTTGCGATCTCCACCCCAGAGTTGATTAATGTGATATCCTTGGGGTCTACTGTACTAACCGAAAAATTTAGTGAAGAAGCTGCACTAAAGGCAAAGCTACAGACTCCATGCACAGGATTTCATTCTGTTTTCCTAAAAAAATCCAGGTTTCCATTTCACTTAAAGAGCCCGCAGGGTGTGTAACGGTCTAAATGTCTTTGGCATTATAAAGCTCAGCATGACAAATGACCCGGATCCTAGCAGGTGCTTTTTCTGTTCCCCGCAAATAGATAGGTGCCAGAGCGGGGCTTCACCGTTCAAGCGTTGCTTGTTTGTAACAGTGGGCGTCTGACGGTAGGTAGTGGGTCATTGTGCTGTCATGTCAAAGTTTGAAGGCGCAAATCAAACCAGGTCCTTTTAGATCAAGCCCAAAATAAATCAGCGTTTGTTGGCTTTTATATTTGAATTTCTGCTTGCTGTTTCATTCTCGCTTTTGTGCCCTTCTATTGCTCAAGGCTCTTTGTGTGTGTGAAGATTGGTGTTGCCTGCATCAGCAAAATTATGCGCCATACCTTGAAAGCAAGAAAACAGATTGCCACTACATGGAATGCATCTTTTTGAAATCTTAAAGCTACTAGATGTTGCTGCATTGAGCCGTGTAACTGAAAAAGAGAGCAAAAAAACCTCAAGTGATAATACAAATCACTGAGACTCAAAGTGACCAAATCATACCCTTTTACTTCACATCTTTTGGCGAGCCTTTTTTAAGTTTTGCTGTACCCTATTAGCAAGCTGTTGGGCAGTTACGTCAGCTCCATATAGGTCAGACTAATGTCAGGTTAAATAAATGCAAATTTGTTATACATCATATATTTTTGCTTAATATTAAAATCAATTTTGTTGTTGTTTTTAATGAATGAAGTTAAAATTGTGAAATAAGATTAACAACACTATCGTGAAAAAAGAAAAATAAACATATGAAATATGCATTCTGGTTTTTCTATACAAAGGCAAGATGGATAGACAGACAGACAGACAGACAGACAGACAGACAGACCGACAGATTAGATAGATAGATAGATAGATAGATAGATAGATAGATAGATAGATAGATAGATAGATAGATAGATAGATAGATAGATAGATAGATAGATAGATAGATAGATAGATAGATAGATAGATAGATAGATAGATAGATAGATAGATAGATAGATAGATAGATAGATAGATAGATAGATAGATAGATAGATAGATAGATAGATAGATAGATAGATAGATAGATAGATAGATGGATACTTTATTCATCCCCATAGGGAAATTCACACTTCCAGCAGTCTCCTTGTGTTAAAAATAAAACAATAATAAAGTAAAATGAATATAATACAGTTTATTAAAATGAGAGCCATCATTATGACGAGAGGCATCAAGATAGGCTTTTTATTTAGGGTGGTGATGTCCCTGGGGAAGAAACGGTCTCTCAGCTGTTGGTGTTTCTTTTGAGTGACCTGTGGCACCTAACCAGAAGGCAACAGGTCAAAGAGGTGGTTTCCAGAGTGAGAGGAGACCTTAAAGTTGTCGGCTCTGCTGTGGTATCATGAGCCGGGAATGTTCTCCACACTGGGCAGAGAGCAACCAATAATCACCCGTGCAAGGTTGATTACTTGCAGTACGTTCTTTCAGAACCTCCTTGATCTGATACCTTATCGTGGTGGAGGAATTTGTGTGTCCCAATGATCCTAGGAGCTATGTTGTCGGGGGCTTTAAGCCCCTGGTAGGGTCACCCATGGCAAACAGGTCCTAGGTGAGTGGCCAAACAAAACGCAGATCAGAAGACCCCTTATGATAACACAAAACTTTGGTCCTCGTTTTCCCTCGCCCGGATGCGGGTTACCAGGGCCCCCTTCTGGATCCAGGCCTGGAGGTGGGGTCTGCTGGCGAGCGCCTGGTGGCCGGACCCTTACCCACGGGGGCTGGTCGGGCACAGCCCGAAGGGACGACCTGGGACCCTCTTCCCATGGGCTCACCACCTGTAGGAGGGGCCAAAGGGGTCGGGTGCGCAGAGAGCTGGGTAGCGGCCAAGGGAGGGGTCCTTGGCGGGACGATCCCCGGCTACAGAAACTGGCTTTTGGAACAGGGAACGTTACCTCTCTGGCAGGGAAGGAGCCCGAGTTGGTGCGTGAGGTTGAGAAATTCCGACTAGATATAGTCGGACTCACCTCTACGCACGGCTTGGGCTCTGTTACCAGTCCTTTCGAGAGGGGTTGGACTCTCTTCCACTCTGGAGTTGCCCGTGGTAAGAGGCGCAGAGCGGGTGTGGGCATATTAATTGCTCCACGGCTCGGCGCCTGTACGTTGGGGTTCACCCCAGTAGACGAGAGGGTAGCCTCCCTCCGCCTTCGGGTCGGGGGACGGGTCCTGACTGTTGTTTATGCTTATGCACCAAATAGCAGTTCGGAGTACCCACCCTTCTGGGAGTCCTTAGAGGGTGTGCTTGAGAGCGCGCCCCCTGGGGACTCCCTCGTACTGCTGGGAGACTTCAACGCTCACGTGAGCAATGACAGTGAGACCTGGAGGGGCGTGATTGGGAAGAACGGCCCCCCTGACCTGAACCCGAGTGGTGTTTCGTTATTGGACTTCTGTGCCCGTCATGGTTTGTCCATAATGAACACCATGTTCAGACATAACGGTGTCCATATGTGCACTTGGCACCAGGACACCCTAGGCCGTAGTTCGATGATCGACTTTGTTGTCGTTTCGTCGGACCTGCGGTTGCATGTTCTGGACACTCGGGTGAAGAGAGGGGCGGAGCTGTCAACTGATCACCACCTGGTGGTGAGTTGGCTTCGATGGTGGGGGAAGATGCCGGCCCGACCCGGCAGACCCGAGCGTGTTGTGAGGGTCTGTTGGGAACGGCTGGCAGAATCTCCTGTCAGAAGAAGTTTCAATTCACACCTCCCGCAGAACTTTGCCCATGTCCCGAGGGAGGCGGTGGACATTGAGACCATGTTCCGCGCCTCCATTATCGAAGCGGCTGATCAGAGCTGTGGCCGTAAGGTAGTCGGTGCCTGCCGCGGCGGCAACCCTCAGACCCGTTGGTGGTCACCGGCGGTGAGGGATGCCGTCAAGCTGATCGGGCCTTCCTGGCCTGTGGGACTCTGGAAGCAGCTGGCAGGTATCGGCTGGCCAAGCGGAATGCGGCTTCGGCGGTTGCCGAGGCAAAAACTCGGGCATGGGAGGAGTTTGGCGAGGCCATGCAAGCCGACTTCCGAACGGCTTTGAGGAAATTCTGGTCCACCATCCGGCGTCTTAGGGGGGGAAGCGGTGTGCCATCGACACTGTGTATAGTGCCGGTGGGGGGCTGCTGACCTCGTCCCGAGATGCTGTGAATCGGTGGGCGGAGTAATTCGAAGACCTCCTCAATCCCACCGACACGTCTTTCTCTGGGGAAGCAGAGCCTGAGAACTCTGGGTGGGGCTCTCGTATCACTGGGGTTGAAGTCACCGAGGTGGTCAAAAAACTCCTCGGTAGCAGGGCCCCGGGGGTCGATGAGATCCACCCGGATTTCATTAAGGCTCTGGATGTTGTAGGCGTGTCATGGTTGACACGCCTCTGCAACATCGCGTGGACATCGGGGACAGTGCCTCTGGACTGGCAAACTGGGGTGGTGGTTCCCATCTTTAAGAAGGGGGACCGGAGAGTGTGTTCCAACTACAGGGGAATCACACTTCTCAGCCTCCCTGGTAAGGTCTATTCAGGGGTACTTCAGGAGGAACAGTGTGGTTTTCGTCCTGGCCGTGGAACACTGGACCAGCTCTATACACTCTGCAGGGTCTTTGAGGGTGCATGGGAGTTTGCCGGTCCGGTCTACATGTGTTTTGTGGACTTGGAGAAGGCATTTGACCGTGTTCCTCGGGAGGCCCTGTGGGGGATGCTTCAGGAGTATGGGGCCCGAATAAGACTGTGCGGTCCCTGTATGCCCGGTGCCAGATTCTGGTCCGCATTGCCGGCAGTAAGTCGGATTCGTTCCCGGTGAGGGTTGGGCTCCGCCAGGGCTGCCCTTTGTCACCGATTCTGTTCATAACTTTTATGGACAGAATTTCTAGGCGCAGCCTTGGCGGGGATGGAGTCCGGTTTGGGGGCCTCAGCATTGCGTCACTGCTTTTTGCAGATGATGTGGTGCTGTTGGCTTCCTCAGGCCGTGATCTTCAGCTCTCGCTGGAGCGATTCGCAGCCGAGTGTGAAGCGGCCGGGATGAGGATTAGCACCTCCAAGTCCGAGGCCATGGTTCTCAGTCGGAAAAGGGTCGTATGCTCCCTCCGGGTCGGGGAGGAGATCTTGCCCCAAGTGGAGGAGTTCAAGTATCTTAGGGTAGGATGGAACGGGAGATCGACAGACGGGTCGGTGCAGCGTCTGCCGTCATTCGGACCCTGTACCGGTCCGTCGTAGTGAAGAGGGAGCTGAGCCAAAAGGCAAAGCTCTCGATCTACCGGTTGATCTACGATCCTACCCTTACCTATGGTCATGAACTTTGGGTCATGACCGAAAGAACACAATACAAGTGGCCGAAATGAGTTTCCTCCGCAGGGTGGCTGGGTTCTCCCTTAGAGATAAGGTAAGAAGCTCAGTTATCCGGGAGGGACTCGGTGTAGAGCCACTGCTCCTCCGCGTTGAGAGGCGCCAGTTGAGGTGGCTCGGGCATCTAATAAAGATGCTTCCTGGACGCCTCCCTCAGGAGGTGTTCCGGGCATGTCCCACCGGCAACCCAGGACACGTTGGAGAGACTATGTCTCTCGGCTGGCTTGGGAACGCCTCGGGGTCCCGTCGGATGAGCTGGAGGAGGTGGCTGGGGATAGGGACGTCTGGGCTTCCCTTTTAAAGCTGCTGCCCCCGCGACCCGACCTCGGATAAGCGGAAGACAATGGATGGATGGATGGACGTTCTTTCTGTCAGTTCATAATATTTCCAAAAAAAAAGTATATGTATCTGTCGATACTACTCTGTATTTACTTGGATCAGGTCGAAACAAAAATCTAAGTATCACCCCCCAAAAAAGTTCCCAGAGGTCAAATGCGCCACTGTGCCCCTTTGACGGAGCCTCCCGACCCCCAAGGGTGCCCAGCCCCACTTTTTGAGAACCACTGATTTTTCAGGGTTACTACGACCAGGTTTCCACTCTTTCCACGGGATATCCCGCTATTTTACTCACCCTTACTCTTACAATGTGAATCATATTGTTTTGGAATTCCAAGGTTAGTCCAATCTTTGTCAACTCCTTTATCTTTGAAAGAGCCATTAGATAAAACGAAATGAAGTCCCACATCTCGCTATGGCATTGTTCATCAATTAATCTGACAAGGAGCATTTGTGTTTGACTGCACGGATAAATTTGGACTACCCAATTTTTACACTTTGATTTAACACCAGTTCATCCGTTTTAATTTTAACACTCCAACACACCCATAAAAGAAGCAGTTTTAATGATCTGACACTCCGATTCTCCAAACCTTCAATTGTTGATGCTTGAATCAATTTTTGAATCATTATATTGAAAGTAGGCCTGAATTCCGTTACAAATGCGAATGGATTTTTTCCTCCCTCCTGATGCTTGAGTGGCTTTGGTGATGTGTTCAAAAAATATGTAATTTCTGCTGATATGAGATCTGGCATTTTGCTCAGTGGCAGTGTATCTATTACCCTCAGCTTTGCTCAAAATTGAGTTACAGTAAACATTTGATGGAAATGTGGGAATTCTAAGAACAATACAGAAGACAGCTGGTATGTGGTGTTTTCACAATCCGGAATTGGATGTTTTTTCGGCCGCCTTGTTGTAGTATTTCCCTTAGTATAACACACCACCAAAACATTAAAAAAATATTTGTATTAGCCTCCTGCGTACTTCTTTAACTATTGCTACAGTACAGTACACTAATAATACAAAATTAATTGCACTAAGAACTCCATGCACTACGTTGTAAATATTTTTGCCAATCTCATGATTCTCTTCTTAGTGTTTTATACGTGTTCATCTCGTTAATCCTGGAGAGCCATGTCTAATCTCTTTGCAAATATGGTTCACCATGATGTTATCAGTGAAAATGAAGGCTATTCTCTTGTAGTTAAATATAACTGCGATTAGTCAACGACACAACATTTTGAAGTTGTCAATATGCTATCTACTGAACTACCTCCCGCAATGTCTCTCCCTGTTTGGTTCAAAATCTTGTGTGCTTTGTGAAGAATTCAAAATAGTGTGATACAATACTGTATATTTTGTACTGTATTTATGCGCTTTGGGTCCCAAGGCTTGCAGAGATGCTAAAGAGAGAAGCTAAAACATAACGGAAACGAAGGTTGCAAATTATCAAGAAATACAAAGAAAGCACATAAATGGCTACCCTTGCTAAGTTGCATGACCGTTACTAATCGAGGATGCAAACTTATGGTCTGCTCTTGGTTTGTGTCAGGGCTAGGGTGGAGCTTATTTTCAAAGTTGCAAAAAGTCACTGTCTTACCCCCTAATTGTGTTCCATCACACAAAAGAACAATTGCTCTGCAGTTTGGTCTGAACAAAATACATTTTAGAGGCAGCTCAATGGCTTAGAAGTTTGGCGTTTTCTATCGGTTTTCTTAAATGGGAGTTCGAGAGATGCTAGGGTAAGTCACAGATGTGTAAGTTTATATCTCAAACAATTATTAACCACAAGTCATTGCTCAGCAAGATCAGTCTAATTCAAATAGTATAATTTTACTTGACCTACTTTTGAAGACAAGGTCAGCAGATCTTCTTTGTCCTACAAGAAGTGATTGACATTCAAAGATCAGCATCAGGTAAATATTCAGTGCATTCAAACATTTCTGACTTGCATAATTTTCATGATCGCAGCTTGCACAAAAGACATTTGTCACACCATGATACAGTTTTATATTCCATCTGCATGAATAGTCAGGGAACATAATGGCGAGACCTTCTAATCAATGTTCATCCATATTGCAGGTGGTCCTCTCATGAACAACATGGCTTTAACTAGATCAAAGAAAGAAGTGTATCTGCTTGGTACTTATGTGTCTGAACTAACTGGAATCAAGCTAGCATCAGTTCGCATGGCTCTTGGTTTCCATCTACATCAACACTTGGAATTGCACAAGCCCATCAGAGTGTCTTCCGCAGTGACAGTAAAAGAAATATCATCATTTTGGAATAAAGCAAGAATTCCAATTCGAGATTCACAAAATTGTCAGACTAAACTTGAAAAACATTTTCAAGCATGGCTAAAAAAAAACAAAAGACAACAAAGAACTTGATGACTTGTTTGACATTGCTCATGCTAATGCTCAACAATATGACAATTCCAAAAGACTAAGAGTTTTTGTTGGCTCAAAGAGCAAAGGGAAGAAAGGGGTCAATGACAAAAAATAGCAGAGAAAGAAAAAGGACTTGAAAAAAAAAACAAGAAAAGACCTTGAAACGGCGCATAGAATCTGAATCTGAGCAAAGAATTGTGAAAGAGTCAGTTCAATTATCATGTAGCAGTAGTAGTTCGGAATAGATGATAAAGATGATAAAGAAGATGATAAACCAGGAAAAAGTCATGACATATCAGATCTATTCTTCAAAAATATGGATGTTTCGATCCCAGTTCCGTTTAAATAGAAGGGAAGAATATGCACACCTTGGCGTGTGTATCTTCACAGTAAGGATCTTCCTGAAGGCCTGGATCTTGGCACCTCTTCTGCAAGTGCCTCTCGCGCTGATTTGCAGCTTATAAAGTCTTTGGTGGAATATTCAAACATAAATGTGGCAATATCTAAGGCTGGCCTTCAGAAATATTCCAATCACCTGTGGTATCTAACACCAGAAACGGTTACACTCGCTTTGTATGACAAGCCAGTGCATCAACGAAACAACTCATGGTCGCTGCAATGAAAAATAAGGAAAACATAGATGAAACTGCTGAACAGGATTTTCAAAAGAGGATATCTGTAGATTTAGACACTGTTACTAGCAAATTTCTAAAAGACTCTGTGTCCTCTAGATGTAGCACTTTCATCAAAATCATGGACCTTCCTGTTGGCATCTCGATGTTGAACCACAGGAATGGGAATCACGTGATGACTTCAAACAAGCTTTGGAAACTTTAGGCAATCAGTGTGGTCAATGATCTTGCAGAACGAGGTGTGGCGCTGATTAAGGAATACTGTGGTCATATCACAAAAGATGAAACTGATCCGCAGCATCTGCTGCAAATTGCTGAAAAACACCGCAATTTCTCAACAGCCGTAAAGAGACTCCAATAAAGGACTGAGTTTTTCTTATTGTTTGTATTATGTACCTAAGCCATCATTATTTTGTGTGTGTAACCGGCATAAAGGGCGCTAATTCCAATTTATGTAGTGATTGAGCGACCTGTAAATATTCACTTACATGACTGAAACTTCTGCTGTGCAGTTATTGATGGAAGTGGAACATTTTTGTGGGGTAAGATAAAAGAATACATGAAAAAAAATATTGGTCATATAAGCTCCACCCTAGATAGATAGATAGATAGATAGATAGATAGATAGATAGATAGATACTTTATTCATCCCCGTAGGGAAATTCACACTTCCAGCAGTCTACCCTGTTGTTTATTAACAGATGAACATGATGCCCTAGGGGTGCTTGTAGCGAAGTGGATGACGTCACGCCAGTCCAAAAATTCGACATCCCTGCGGCAGATGGAAAACTTTTCTTTGTGAAAATCCAGGGATACACCACCTCGTGTTAGCAAGTCCGCCTCCTCTCCGATTCTCCCCGGCTTTCGTGTCTCTGTTTAGCGGCGTTGAAGCCGGATTGCTCCGGGTGGCTACACGTTAGCTAGTCAGGGCATCATAAAAATAACAATATGTTACTGTCTAAAATGCCTCCCATGATGCCTTTCTCTCGCTCCATTCTGCTCACAATCTCTTTGTAAAATAGTGATATACAATACCCTATGTGTGTACCGTATTAATTCGCTATGGGCTCAAGTGATATTAACTGCTGTAGAAAAAAAGTATGATAACAATGGAACTGAAGCGTGCAACTATCAAAAAATGAGAAAAAGGCACACAAATCTCTACCCTTGCGAGGATGCTTGGCCATAACTAAGGATATAAAATGCTGATCTGTGATTGATTTGCATCACGGCATCATGAAAATATCAATTTTGTTATAGTCTGTAATACCTGCCACAATGCCTCAGTTCAGAATCCTGTGTGTTTTGTAAAGACTTTGCGTGTTGACAATAAAACAACATACATTTTTTTCTACTATATTTATTCGCTATGCTTTGAAGGCTTACACTGATGCTAACGGAAGAGACAAAACGTGATAAGCATGAAAACTAAGCTTGCCATTTTCAAGAAATATAAAGAAGGCACACAAACCCCCGCTAAATTTCATAGCCCTTAGTGATCAACAAACTGGACCATTTTAAGGATAAGGACTCATTTATAACGAAGGCATCTTCTCAGGCATTGTTTTTTAACCACTGTCCCCCAAAAGTCAAAGTTGGAAATAAAAACTTGAAAAGAAAAAGGAAAGTGAAGGGGGTTACTCCTGGGCCGCGCGACGGAGCGAGTTCGGCGGACGCGACGTCACACGGCGCGACGCGAGAAAAGGCGGCGGGCGTGATCGGGCTACCCCCGAAACTGTGGGGAGCCCGCTCGTCCGACGACCCCAGTAGCGCGGCGCGACGACAGGAGGCCGTCCGCGCACGGCGGGCGTAAGGCGGCGGACGTGCGCGGGACCCCCGTAACTGTGTTGGTGTCGTGCGTATCGCGCCCGAAAGTACCCGCGGCGCGGGTTAGGGGCTCGCTCGCGGGAGCGACCGAACGGCACCCGCGGTGAGACGCAAGTATAAACCCTGTCGTGAATTTGTCTCCGATTGTCCCGGGCGAACGTAAAATCGCCCAGCTGTACGACTCTTAGCGATGGATCACTCGGCTCGTGCGTCGATGAAGAACGCAGCTAGCTGCGAGAACTAATCTGATTTGCAGCTGCGATTGGCTGGCAACCACTTCAGGGTGTCCCCTGCCCACTGCCCGGAGATGGCTGGGATGGGCTCCAGCAAGCCCGCGACCCTAATAAGGATAAGCGGTGCAGATAATGAGATAAGATGAGATTTTTTTTTATTTCTTTTGAAGGTGCGCCGCTACTTCGCGGATTTTCACTTATCGCAGGTGGTTTTGGTCCCCATTAACCGCGATAACCGAGGTCCCACTGTACCAACAAAATCGAAGCATGAAGTGTAAGTGCGGGAAACCAAGCTCTCAGCTGGAGATGTCTGCCTCAAATCATGTATTTTTATTTTATTTTTTAAAACGTGTGCTTAGTAACAGCATGAGGCGGGCAGAAAGATGATTCGACTCAGGGCTCATAACTTAAACATACAGAGACTTTTATGCTTCAATCCACCATTTATCTTTTGAAAAATGGTTAAAATGAAACTACTAGATTTGGTCTGACATATTTAATTTTTCTTTAAACATTGTTCATCCCAATAACTATTTCAACAATTGGTTTTTAGAAAGGCTCTTGAATTATCCAGGAATCAACTATTCACTTTATACTAATACAGTAAACTTCGGAATACAACATGCATCAGTTTTGAGGTGCGGATCGTAATGTGAATTTGCAGTATAACTGGATATAAACTTATAGATATGCATAGCTAATGCATTCCGATTACAACACAGAAAGTAAAGTTGGTATCACTGACTCGGAAAGTCTTTAAAAAGCACACAGGATTCTGGACTGAATGAAGAAACAGAAAAGCAATGTGGGAGGTGATATAGTAAACAGCATTTTTTAAAAATTTTCCTTCCACTTAAAATAAACAGCACCCCTTGAAGTGTGCTATTGTGGCTCGCATAAAATGAACCGCACTGTTTTAGCCGCGGTCCATTGTCGCTATTCGACTATTGTTGAGTGCGTGGGCTGAAAGACAAATGTGGCACATGAGTGGCAGCTTTTATTTTTTCGTTCTTTCCGCCTAAATTGAACAGCACCTGTTTTGGTGGCAATCCTTTTCACTCATTTGAGTATTGCTGAGAGTGTGAGCCGAGATAGCAATATTGTCTCTTGTGTTGCACCTCTTTTTCCCCATTCTTACTCCCTAAAACGAAAAATTAAATTTAAGCGTGCCATTGTGGCGTGCCTAAAATGAACTGCATTGTTTTGGCCGCGATCCATTATACCCGGTCGACTATTTTGGTCGGAGCCACCGTGTGAATTTTGTCATATCGAAGGCTTCTGGTCCTTTTTAACTGTGATAAACAAGGGATTACATGACAGTTATTAGCTGTGGCCTGGTATATTACTAAGACAAAGTTATTTTTAATTTTTTTTAAGTCTTGGTTTTGAATTTTGATTACCAACAGCAATGAAAGATGCACATTCAATATACTGTTCAGTAATGCTTGTGGGCGCATTTGCGTCGCCAACTGATAAATGGCCTGTTTGTAAAATCAGGCTGCACAGAACATTGTTAAGCTTCCAGCTCCTGTCTCGGCTTGCAAATGAGCCGCCCCCACTGCGCCCTGGGAAAGCCTTCTGTAATTAGAGCAGGGAACTTACTGGTTACCAAACAATCTCTGAGGAGTGTGTAATAGGGTGAGGGGGCAAGAAGATAAACCAAAAGGGAGGATAGAGAAGTGGGGCAGTGGAACTGGTAAAGGGGCACAGAGGATATGGAGGCGAGCTAGCTGACCTTGACACCAGCAAAATCAGCATCAGGGGTCGACAAACTTTTTGAGTCATGGGCTTCGCTGTTTTGAAAACTTTTGCAAAGGGGTCGGGCTGGAGGAAATCAAGGTTGATTGATGAATATATTGGACAGCTTTCTCCAGTCCATTCCTTAATGTTGTCAGCCCAGTTGTTTTTCAGTCTTCCTCTGCTCCTGCCCCCTTGGACTGTGGCCTGAAGAATTATCTTGATCAGTCCTGATGATCTTGTGACATACATACCACTGAAGTTTCTGTCCGCGCACAGTTAACAACAGTTCTTCGTAGGGTCCACTATACGTGCTGATGGTGTTGCATTCGGTTACAATGCACAAAACGTAGTCAACATCAATAAAAACACAGGCAGGTCGATTCAGATAAGGTCCAGGTGCTGGTTGTCTGACTCATTCAGATTCTTCCTTCCCCTTAATCTGCCACCAACCAAGCAGCCAGAAAGGACAGGAAAGGAAAACTATCCGGTTGGTATCAATCATAAACTATAGATTAGAAGTGCGTCTTAATTCTAGATTCTAAAACTACCAATGAGCATGCAGATCTTATCTCAGGAGGCTGAGTATTCCACAGGAATGGGGCCAAATGGAGAACGCTCTATATTTTGTGATTAAGGGCTACACTAATAAATGTGACTTGCATCTGCTTAGCAATGAAAACTAATATTATTATTTGTGGATAATATCACTAAGCAGATGCAATTAGATACAAAAAAGTACAAGTACAGAGCTGCAGATTGTTTTGTCAGTGTAGCATAAAACTGGTCCAGGTGACAAAAGGCCTGCTTTTAGTCAAGTCCAAATGCCAACTAAAACATCAGGAAAGATGAAAAAAGAATAGTTTATTCAAGCGCTTTCAAGAAATGCACATACTAGCACAAGCATCATGGATGAGCTGACTAAAGCTGCAATCATGACTTCAAACCAAAAGATGCTTGCATAGAGTACAAAAAGTTTCAAATTCCTCACATCCCCTCTATACCTCTGAAATAGCACACAGGCACTATTTTTTAATTGTATCTTTTTTTTTAGTCCAGGTGAGTACAATTGTTTGCCTTAAAAAGCATGTCCATAACTTTGATTTGAAGTATATGACATTGGGATGTTTCCTCAAATCTTCTTTGGTTGATAAATGGAAGTCAGCATATACAGCTTTGGGAACAGCTCTTCGCTTTGGAAACATCCAGTGGACATATTTAAAACTGCTGGTCATTGTTTGTCAGGATAGGAGTTTATTTTTCTTTTGTGCATCTGTCGGCTATGTCTCGTGAGCCTGATCTGGCCTGCGGGCCATAGTTTGCCAACCCCCGATCAGCAGTAAAGAAAACTTGACGTGAGTTTGCCCTCCACTTCAAACTGTCTTTTATTGCTGAGGAAACGTCTGATACACTTCGCCTGACTTCTTTTCACGCACGGCAACTGTCAACTTTATTTTTAATGTCAAAACAACAGTTCCAGAGTATACTCATCCTCCGCCATCTGTTGAAAACATGCACATGTATTTCTCAAGCTTTCCAGCCCTGTCACACGACCTGCTTGCCGCCTTAGCTTGGTGAATACAAGCTAACCTAAAACCGAAATCGTCAGCATGCGAACATTTCAAATGTCAGAGGATAGGGTTGCAAACACAGACATGAACACACGCTTTTCGCTGGCCCAGTAAAAACAGCATGAAATATTCAGTACGTCTCACAGCAGTTTGGGTTCTACCTGTCTCTGTGTTTCTCGCTGGGTTTGTTTATGTGGACTGGAATTTCTCGGCGCTTGTCAACATTTCTCAAGAATACATTTGGTGGGATTACATTAAATGTGTATCTGGGTAAGTATTTGGAGGAACTGCTTCGCCTGCTTCATTAAGATTCTCAAAGTAGTGTGTTAAAGGGACAGTGTGTATTTTTCACCACCTCTTAGTGGTAAAAAAAAACGTATTCATTTTAATAATATGCACAAATACATTAACTATAACATTAAATACTCGTAGGTCCAAAAATTTGCATTTATTTTACATTAAATGAACGTCTCTGACAAGGCTGACATAGTTGCCATTTGCTGTGGGTACCCAAAAGCCAAAAGCGTGAGGAAAAATGTGGAAAGAAAGGTGCGGTTTGGTCACTTTGATTCTCCAAAGTTTGTATTCTCCCTTGTGCTTTTGAGGACTGGGTTTTAGTTGCATTGCACCATTGCCCTGTGCCCGCTCGTTTGGCTCCAGCTGCTGCTCGTTTCCTGTTTGGTTCCCCTCCTATTTAAACTCAACGCTTCCATTCATTCCTTGTCAGTCCGTCAGCGAACCTCCGCACATGCAAGGCAAGCCCTTTTTGACTCTGGCCCCCGCTTGTCCCGTCCTTTCTGTATCCTGCTCGTCTGCCCCTGGCTTCCAGATCGTCTTCGGCTCCCTGGCTAAAAATGGGACACCAGTGATGTGTCATTATGATCTTCTCGTAAATGTAATATCTAAATGACATGTTTTAGTGGTTAACTTAACTTCTTATACAACCTGATTGGTATTTTGTATATTGTATATGAAAATGCCAATGAATAACCTTAGAGTAAGTTTTTCAGTAACTCATAGTCACAAAGGTTGGTGATACCTGCACAATTGTCTGCAATACAGCAACACCTAGTGGTTAAATAATAAACAGTCCCCTCCAAGATGGGGGTGCGTTGTTTAGTGTGTCTTTGAAAGTTGAAAGTTGATTTTTTTTTATCTAATAAGTATGTCTTAACAATGCAGTGATTTCACTCTCGTGCTGGCAGTTCTCTTTAATTCTAAGATGAAAATGGCAAACGTAAGAAAAGTGTTATTTTAAATACAGACCAAATGGCAACCCAATCCCCCATAAAAGATGCAAAAAGACAAGTTAATCCGAGCACGTCTGAGAAAGTCATGTACTTGCATGCGCACCACAAGCAGCTTGACAGAGGCTGCAATGATGAATTCAGCCATAAGATGGCGTCAGCAAGTAGAACATTTTGAAATTACAGACACCACCTTTATAATCTAGCTTTAGATATTATCTGAAATTGTTTTGGGGATATGCATTCTAGGTTTTAAATATATTTTTAGTACTTTCTGAAACATTGTAACTGAATATGGCAACCATTTTTCAATCGGAGCAATCTATTCTTGCTAGGGCCAGTCGAAGAAACACGCACACAATCTGTCATACAAACCCTGCATATCCGAAAAGAAACGTATCAAACTAAAAGCATTAAAAGTACAAGAGAAAACAGAATTCATGCAAGTATTATGAGCAGGTCTAGCCCAATTTGTACCTGTCTTTAGGTGGCCCTCTTTGAACCAATGCAGTACCTACAATAACGAAATAAATGTAAAAAATGAAGAAACTGGTTAATTTGTTTTAGTTTTTTCTGTACATCGGGCCAAAATGGTTCTAACGTGTTAACCGAAGCGGTAAAAAAATTGTCTCAAAATGAACTCAAAATGGTTTTATGATATGGGGACACCTTCCCATGAGTGGGATTATTTTTTTTTTTAATCAAATAGATATCACTTCAAAAATGCAACGGATACTCCAGGGCAAGATATAAATATGTTTTCCCTTTTTATTGTGCGTTTTATTGTTAATGCCATAAACTAGCTGGCTAGTTCCATGAACTCCAGGATGTATTATAGCCCGGAGGATGTGGTATTTACCATTTACAGTTGCAACTGTAACACAAACGTTACGTATCCTTTATGTTATGATACATTAATAAACCCATCACTTAAAAATTCCGACTCCCCGTTGAACTGGTCATAGAAAAAAAAACGTATTAGTCATATTAAAGCAATGATTTCAGTAATAATATTTAAAGAGTAAATACAAGAAAAATATGATTTCAAATGAAATAAATTGAAACCTGACATAAGATCATCAAAATAATAAACAGTGTGCTAAAAGTGTTAACATTCCAGCTAGTTTTCCAATACGGTTATTATGCTAATAATGTTATTTTAGCCTGTCTCTCTCGAGTTTGTTGCTGTCTTGTTTTTAAGGTGTCAAGGAGTGATTCATAATATCATTGCCTCTGTTTGGACTATAAAGGATAATTTATTTTTCATTGTCTCTTCATCCATTTCTTTTCTCATAACAAGAGTGTCGGTGCAGGGATTTGATATTGTTCCAAGACAACCTCCGGGCTGTCCATTGAAAATTTGCTAAAATTGTCACCATTCAATTAGCAAACATTATGTACACAATACTGTCAATTGTTCAGTGTCAAAGGTCGTAAAAATCACACGATATGTGTCATTTGAGACTTAACAAGAATCAGGGAAGAATTATAATGTTTGCGCCAACTCTTATCTGTGATATGGTTGCACAGTTTCTTATTGCCGCAGTTTTATGCTCAAGATGGTACCTTCCAAAAAACTATCCTCGGATTTCTCAAAATGACTGGGGAGAGATACATTACTCAAAGCCTAAAATAGAAAGTAATGTACAATAAAATATCCTAAAGTCGCATACAGAGGATTGCGACTTCAAGAGTTTCAAAGATTAGATAATTAATTTGCTGTAATTTGATGATAGTTAAACCTCAATACTCGATCCATCTGAATTACAATCCTGCTAAACTAAATTAACCTAACAGTCCATTATACAATAAGACCCTTCTTGAATTGCACTGTATAGAGATATATATCAAACATCTTTATTTGAGATACAGAATTTACACCCAATATATAACAACAGCAAAGGAGTATTTACTTTGTATACTGCTATTTCTTTCATTTTAAACCAAAGCAAAAGAACCCACAGAATTATTTTTGGTTGCCATTTTGCACGTAACGTTATTTTTATGCATACACTTCCCTGGGGAGCTTCTGTTTCAGTACCTAAGCCATGTGATTGGATTGCACAGATTTGTTTAAAAAAGGCAAATGTTATACTACATAAATATAACCATGTTATTGGATGACATATTTTCTGACAAAAATAATTTCCAATTATAATATTCTTATTATTGCCAGTGTCAAAAGAAAATTGCAATTTGTGTTCAAACACATGAATTGTTCCAGTACCGAAATATTTTTCCATGTATTTATCTTTATACATTCCTTCACATTCCAAAAAAGGCGCACTATTTTTAAAGGATGTGCCCAAACAACCATAAATACCCCAAATATTCATCAAACCTGTACCTAGACAACAATAATGATTAAAATGTGTAGATAATAAAGACTAAACTCAATAAGTATTAAACAGAAAAAAATGAAAATAAATAAAGTCAAATCAATTCAAGTCAAAACACATTTATTTATATCGCTCTTAATCACAAAATGTCTTAAAGGACTGCACAGGTTACAATTACACCATTCCCGGATTTAAGACTCACCAGCGGGGAAGGAAAAATCAAGAACCTCAGCATGTGGAAAATAAGAAACCCTAAAAACGGGCCTTACAAGTGGTAATCCCCCTTTCAGGATAAACAGGGTGCAATACATTTAGCATTGTGTAACAATACACAAAACATAGTAAACAATAAGAAAAACATGTAAAAATGTGTCCAGAAAGTGTATGGCAGCAACGATGCCTCGAGCTTTGTAAAGGTGTCCCAAATTTCCTGACAGCGACGACACCTCAAGCCTGGTAGCTAGTGCAAGTTAGCTAAGATATGAGTGATTATGGTCAAACTTTTGAACCAGCTGCAAACTTTTGATACTAGACATCGGAAGACCAAAGAGCAATACATTACCATAAACAAGCCGAGAAATTATAAACACATAATTTATAATCTCAGCATTGGAATCTTTGCAATATCGCTAAAGTGGAAAAAAGCTATACTCGTAATTTTTTTAGCATGGAACTGAAACTACAGATTAGGAGCAAATGCAACACCTAGATTTTTGACCGAGTCACTATGGGTGATATTACATTTGTCAAAGTTCAGAGCAATGTTCCAGAACAAATCACAACAATGAGCTGGACCAACAATCTACATCAGAATACTAGGCATCTACATTTTTACAACTTAACAGAGCAGTTGTCTTCAGTGGCAGATACAGTTGAGTGTTATCTGCATAGCAATTGAAACTAATATTATAAATGGGATAATGTCACCAAGCCAAACCATTTGAATACTAAAAAGAAGGGGGCCAAGTACTGAGCCATGTGGAACGCCACATGCGACATCAAATTGTTCAGAGGTCAAATTTCTGTAGATTTCATCCAGACCTGAACCACGAGAGTACGATTCCTGAGATAGCAATCCATTTAACCAAGTAACATGTTGTGGTCCACAGTATTAAAAGCAGCTCTGAGATCCAGCAGCAGCAGCATTGACGAAGCGTCGTGATCTATTGCTAAGAGGAGATCACTGGTTGCTTTAGCCAAGACTTTCTCAATAGAGTGATTTGCTCTGAATGCTGACTGGACGGATTAAAATAGATTGTTTTTAGACATAAAGTCACCCAGCTGCTGTGAAACAACCTAAAATTCCTTATTACTGTAAATTTTAAACAGCACCTCACACTTAACAAGATGATGATCAGAGAGAGCATTGTTATACGGTAACACCAATCAACTTTTTGATTAAAACCAAATGTATCGACTTAAAAGATACTGTAAGTGGACTAGATGGGGAGTTTATGTTAACATTAAAATCACCAGTTAGACCACAATGCCAAATGAGAGGATTTATTGAAATTTATGAGAGGCGGCTGTGAATGAATGGAATTGGGAGGTAGTCTTACTGAATCCGACAAAGTGGTAGAGTGGCTTGCTGGAGACACAGACTTTTTGAGTGGGCTGAGCCTAGAATCAAAGGAGAGAAGCAGTGGGTTACACGAGGCAAAGGCTAAGATAAGAAAGGAATTCAAAGATCCAAGCTCCACATGTGCATAATCCAAAACTAGATTGTCTTCTACAAGCTGAAAAGGTCAACTTTCCAGCACTGGTTACCTGTCTTCAGCCGCTTTTACAGGTTGTCGCCTTGAATGAAGGCGGCTGCAGCTGCACTGAGTGCGATTCTCCCTGCTGTGCTTGTTCAGGTAGGCTGGGCCAGGACTGAGGAAGTGGGACAGGGATCTTGGCAATGGTGTCGCATAACGGTTAAAGATGCAAATATCAATATTATTAACTAGTACTGGGATCGAGACTATTGTCCCAGGATTGATACTTCACGCCATCCATCTATTACCTCAAAGGGCCACTTCTCGACGTCAGTAGCGCAGCCCTTCTCTCTCCCACCAAGCACAAACATAGTATGCAATGGAGGAAGGGTACTTTTGTTCTATTGTACTCATTGTTTTAGAGTATTTGGATTTTTATTACGGTGCTGCTTTTTCTGGTTTGACACTCTTGGCTTTCGTTCTGAAACAGTTCTAATAGAAATATTTCTATTCATATTTGCAGCGCTTTACAAGTCACTGACGACCTCACAAACCACTTTATAATGTGCTTCACACTTACCGATCTACACACCGATATCAAACATCATCAACCATGCAAGGCTTTACCTGCTAATCGAAGGCATCAGGGGTCCGACAAGGACACTTCGACATTTAACCTGGAGGTGCTGGTGATCCAACCTGCGAGCTCTCGATCCCAAGATGAGCGTTCTACCCTCTTAATGTAGTTGTTAAGTAAAAAGTGAAACATTTTTAGTGCCTAAAATATTTTTGCTATGTTTATCGTAATTATGAACTAACTCAATGGATTCCATTATTCAATGGTCATAACATTTCCAAACAACGGATCGGTATCGATTGATACTACCATGTATTCAGTTGGATTGGATCAAAACCAACATGTCCAGTACCCCCCATCCCTAATATGGAATCATACCACAGTTCAAGGAAAAACTTAAGCTATTTGCTAGCATTTGACGATTAATTTTACACATATGAAATCAAGACCCAAGGAAACATGTTCATCCATGTTTTCATCTCGTCCATGTTTCATTTCCGACCTCTTTTCTCCAGGGAAATTATCACGGAGGGGGTGAGTGCAACGTTAGCTGCCATCACCGTTTCTTCCCCATCTAGCTGTTTCTCACTTCCCTCCCACCACATCATAGAGATTGTCCCATCTGCCAAACTCATACATTTTCAGAGTGGGCCCGTCAGTGTCCTCACTTCACCTGTATGTCCTCAGAGCTGTATCAAGTGCCAAATCTTCATAATTAGCACCAACTCTCCTTCCGTTTGCAGTTTTCTCATTAATTCTGACTCAGCTTTGTGGCTTTGTGACTGAGGAAAGGATGAACCAAGTCTACTTCCTTTATATGCATTTGTCTTTAAACAAAAACATACACCCTAGATAATAAGATAAGGAGATCAATTCAAATGTCTTTTCATATGTTATCAAAATCACTTGTAGTCAAATCAAATCTAATTTATTTGTAAAGCCCTTTATGGCAAATAATTGCCACTCAAAGTGATATGTAAAAACATTCGTCATACAAGACAGTAAAATCACTGCTCCCCTTTTTACCCGACAACCCGATACACATCATACAAAGAAACACGTGATGGTTAAAATACAATAAAAACAAAATACATAATGATAGAGATATGATTATTGCAATGCATGGACCAACCGTGTGAGGAAAAGGACCTGAAGGAGGCTTATCCACACTGATAGGGATTGCAGCAGATGGCCTCAGGTTTTTAAGCCATGGAACCACACCAATGTGGAACCCCAAGTGAGGTAACACTAAAATGTAGAAATAGAAATTTAAAAAAAATTGCAGACCAAAACATAAATATGCAATAAAAAAGTAAAGTATGACACAGTAACAGTAGCCCAGTGGTAACAGCTCTCACCGCTGCGGCCACAGCTTAAATCCTGTTACAACCGAAAACGGGCAATCAGACTTGACGTTCTTTTTTTGGGGAATAAAAAAATGTGCGTCAGAATTCCCTCTAATATTCTTCAGGAGGCTGGACCTAATGTGGAGGCTGTCCATATACGGCTTGTCTTTAGACACCGACATGCATTATACATACACCTTTCATGTGTTCCACAATAATTTCCTTCTTGAACTTGATCGCACTCTCCCATTATTACTAACTTTCTTGGGACCCATTATTATCTGCAAAAATTACAATAATACACACTAAACAACAATAAATTCTCAACACATGTTTTTGGATTGACAATCTTTCTCAAAACAATGCCACCCAACAGGGTTAAGAGCAGACAAGATGGCATCTCATCTCACTCAGCCAGGCTGTGTTGGATGTGTTGGGGTTGTTCGAATTAGGATTTTTCATACAAATACCAAAGATATATTTCCTCTAAGCAGCAATAAAAACGATTAATCACAATAAATTATCGATATTCGTTGTCAGATTGAAGATCTCTCAAGTAATGATGCTACTTAATGGGCAAGAGGAGCTAAAATGGCCCTTCATCTCACTCAGCCAAATGTTTGGCTGTGTTGGGATGTGTTTGGTTTTGTTTTCTTTCACTCTAGATCAAAAATAACTTCCAACACATGTAGTTGAAATGATGATCTCTCTCAACAGCCAAATTTTAAACGACCCGGCAATAGTCCCACTTTGCCACACGTTCGTCTGTGTTTGTGTAAAATGTAGTTTCGCTATTTTGTTCGAATACTAAATTTGTTACTTTTGGATGAGTCCAAAGTTGATTTCATGGGATGCCAGTTCTTTATTTGTACTTATTCGCCTATCTGTCTTGAGGATTGCATCAATGTCGCTTTCGACCAATCATGTTGTTCTTTTTTGATATCCACACCCTTTAGGGCTGATCTGTTTTGTAACCTTAAAGAATTAATGAAAAGAGGGGGCTCGGAGGAAGGCTCAAGGAAGGGACGCAATCTCATATCTTAAAGTCCCTTTCCGGGTTCTCCTTGCAAGTTCAAAATCCATTGATACCTTCTCCCCTATTTTAGTGTCTACTAAAGGTTAAACTCAATATTTGGCCCTTCAAGCTGGTTTGAAATTAAAAAATACAAAAGCACCCTTAATTCTAAAAGGCAAAATATACTTAAATAAAATACATTCTTAACACGTGTTGCCAGGCTGAAGATCTCACTCAAAACTATACAGTTGCCAGGATGGACACTCATCCAAGTCAGCTACTTGAGTTACAACTTTTTCGTTCCAAAATTGACGCACACTTTTCTCTAAAGTCAGTACATCGCGATTAATTCTAAACAGGGTTTGTCGCACTCATGATACCCAAACATTTCTCGATTGGACCTGTTCGTCTCCTCAGTTCACGTGTTTGTCCTGTATCAAATGCCAAATCTGCCGAATTTGCACCAACCCTCATACCGTTTTCCATTTAATCAATAATTCTGACTCGACGTTGTGGCTTTGTAAGTGGGGAAAAGATGGAGGCAGTCTTCTTCCTTTGTCTGTGCTTGTCTTTGGACACATACACCATACATACACCATCTGTGTATTATTTCTGCCCCTATCACTAATTTTCTTGGGACACATTATTATCTGCAAAAAGGGCAATAATACTCATTAAATCAAAATGAGTTCCCAGCCCGGGGTGGGCGATACAGGGAGTTTTATTATTGATCCGATCCAAGTAAATACACAGTAGTAGCGATCATTATTCATAGTTTTTGCTTGGAAATTCCATGATCATTTGAATTAGTTATTGATTAAAATACAAAAACATTACAAAGCTCGTAATGTTGTGTCTATCATTAAATAAATTAAAACTATTGAAATATTTATATAACTTTGATAACATTCCCCCCCCCGAAAAATCAAGAGAGTCAACCCGAAATAAAGCAGCAATATAACAAAAATACAATTGTATCAAAGTCAACATGACAACTATAATCGCTTTAATTTCTCAACATTTTGCAAATTGAGTCACTAATGCAAATACAGTGTCAAGTGATTGTCGTTGACCCTGTTGCCATAGTGACAACTGATGTACAGGTTTTTTTTTCAGGAACAGCAACATGTTTACTGCTTTTGTTCACAAATGTATGTAGATTTGTGGTGTCAACCTTTGAGCAGATCATATTACGATAGTGCAAAGTACAGACGCTGCCCTACTTACGAACGAGATAAGTTCCGGACGATCGTTAGTAAGTTGAATTTGTGCGTATGTTGCTTCAGTGCTATATTTTGTATGTATAAAGTTTGTATAGGTATGTTTAAGGCTCGTGTAAGTACTTGTATTGTTTTGTACCAAAAAGTAAACATTTCATAAAATGAAATGCTCTCTAAAAATAAATAAAGTGAGGTTAAACTTATTTTTGGAAGAGTTAGGCGCCTTCCTCCTCCGTGGTTAAAAGTAGCCGTAAAAAGCGATCCAACCATTTTCTCATCAGCATCAAGCTTCCACATTCCACTTTTATTTCAATAGAAATGGCTCGCCTCTTCTTTACACTTTACATCAACCATATTGAATGGATGCACGAGATATTGAAGAATAAAAGCCTCAAAGTTCTTAGCGTGCTAGAAATACAGTACAGTGTACGTAGTATGTTTACAAACAAACGAGGAAGAGGAAGCGAATTTCTTCTTTGGGGTGGATTGTGGGTGACCTTGTACAACGTCACACGGAAAGATGCACTACAGTAATGTCCTCTACTCGGATAATGGTGCACACAATACAAAATCTAACTTACAGCAATGTCCGGATATTTTTCGACACCCTGAAAAAATGTGCGTATCTACCATTTTTTGGAAATCGAATGGTTGTAAGTTGGGGAGTGTCTGTAAAAATTACCCTACAAGGACTGGCGATCCCTCTCAAAACTATTCCATACGACTCAGCAAGAATAGCCAATTTGGCCACTCATCTCACTTGGCCATGAGGTCTGCTATGTTTGGGTTAGTTTGAGTTCAGATTTTTCGTTCGAATACCAAAGCAGAAATTCTTCTAAAAGGCAACAAAATCACAATAAACTACATTTCGTCAGGCTGAAGATCTCGTTTCAGAACTATGTTAACAGAACGGTCAACAGCAGCCAAGATGGACACCCATCCCACTCAGCCACGCATATTTTTTAAAATAACAACCTTTTGTTCGAATACGAACCAGAATATATTCGAAAAGGCAATACAATTCTCTAAATCAGGATACATTTTCCATGACTGTTGTAAGGCTGAGTATTTATTTCTGGAAACTATGGTAAAAGACCAGGAATGGACACTCATCCAACTTAGCCATGCATTCAGCTATTTTCCATTTTTTTCAAGCAGAAATTACTCCGAGGGCAATAAAACACTGTAAATCACAATCAATTCTTAACAAGTCCTGTTGGACTGATGCTCCTCAAACATTTTCCGATTGGACCTGTGACCTGTCTGTGTCCTCACTTCACCCGTTTGTCCTCAGAGATGTATCAAGCGCCAAATTCTCCTAATTAGCACCAACCCTCCTTCCGTTTGCAGTTTTCTCATCAATTCTGACTCAACTTTGTGTCTTTGTGAGTGGGGAAAGGATGGCGCTATTAAAGAGTCTTCTTCCTTTAAATGTGCATGTCTTCAGTCTGCACTTAATGAAGTGTCTGTTTTTTCATCACCTCCATTTCTTGTCTTCCGTTAATTTCCGCCGTTCTCCCTTTCCCACTCCAGAAAATACCACCATCTCATTTGTGGTCGAGAGCACTCCATTCATATTCATGTGATTTTCATTCAAACTTTAATTCCCACGTCTCGCAATTTTTCATGGCGAGGATAAATGAGAGAACAACTTTCGCTTTTAGACACCCATACCCTTGAGCAAAGCATACCCTATCCCCTTTTTATCCCATAGTCTGGCTTGGTGCCCAAAAGTGCAAGATTAGTTATGGATTCCGTCTGCTGTAAGCGACAAATGAGTTTTATTCATATTTGTTGCTGTGAAGTGAAGACAACATGAATATGCGACACAGTTTTGAAGCTGCACAGGCAAAGTGTGTCAGGGCAGAAAGCTGTACGCAACTTTTGATACTTTTTGGACTCATTTCAGTGTGTAATGAACCAAATACACGTATACCTTGGTACTCGGCTGTAATGATTTTGGGATCAGTGTTTGAACAATAAATAGTTCAAGTACAGAAATATTTATTTCCATAGGAAGTAATCGATAATGTCACGAGGCGTGGTGGCGTGGAAGGTGACCGGACCAGAACGGAGACAGGAGGCATGAAGGGAGAACTCAAATGCGTTGACGATCCATAAGTTTTATTTTACCAAAATAAAAGTCGCCCAATACTCCGGGGCAAAACAGAACAACACAGAGTTCCTCCGGCACGAACTCAACAGGACAAGGCATAACAGACTAAAACAGGACAAGGCATAACAGACTAAAACAGGACAAGGCATAACAGACCGGGATTGTGTATAATGAGTAATGAACCAGCACCCGCCAAACCCAAAATCCAGCCTTAAATAGCAGAACAGCAATCAGCTGATCTGCTTCAGCTTGAGTTCGGGGGCGTGGCATACTGGTCGTCATGGCGACCGTGACAGAGCCCCCCTCTTAAGGGACAGCTCCCGAGGTCCCAAAAAAGAAAAAATTACTACCTCGCGCCCCGGAATGTTGACGATCGCGATTGGGGCAACCCTGCTCCCTCCTCCGAACACGCAGGAACGGGGAGAGGCAGGCGCCATCTGCGTCGGGCGGATCGGAATCGGCGCTCGGCAGGGGGGGTCTGGTGGCCAACTGGACAGGGGATGACAGACAGGCAGAACCGACGAGAACAGGACAGACAGGCAGAACCGACGAGAACAGGACAGATAAACAGGACAGGCAAAATCAGAACAGGTAAACAGGACAGGCCGATGCAGAAGAGTCGCACTCAGGACAGGCCGATGCAGAAGAGTCGCACTCAGGACAGGCCGATGCAGAAGAGTCGCACTCAGGACAGGCCGATGCAGAAGAGTCGCACTCAGGGCAGGCCGATGCAGAAGAGTCGCACTCAGGGCAGGCCGATGCAGAAGAGTCGCACTCAGGGCAGGCCGATGCAGAAGAGTCGCACTCAGGGCAGGCCGATGCAGAAGAGTCGCACTCAGGGCAGGCCGATGCAGAAGAGTCGCACTCAGGGCAGGCCGATGCAGAAGAGTCGCACTCAGGACAGGCCGATGCAGAAGAGTCGCACTCAGGACAGGCCGATGCAGAAGAGTCGCACTCAGGACAGGCCGATGCAGAAGAGTCGCACTCAGGACAGGCCGATGCAGAAGAGTCGCACTCAGGACAGGCCGATGCAGAAGAGTCGCACTCAGATCAGGCCGATGCAGAAGAGTCGCACTCAGGTCAGGCCGATGCAGAAGAGTCGCACTCAGGTCAGGCCGAATCAGAACAGGCAAGACATGAGAGAGTCAAAATCAAAACAGGACAAGGCATAACAGACCGGGATTGTGTATAATGAGTAATGAACCAGCACCCGCCAAACCCAAAATCCAGCCTTAAATAGCAGAACAGCAATCAGCTGATCTGCTTCAGCTTGAGTTCGGGGGCGTGGCATACTGGTCGTCATGGCGACCGTGACAGATAAGCCAGATAAAAAAACACATTATTGATTTCTTCTCTTCTTTATACAAACATTGTAAATTTGTGGATAAATAAGAAAAACATGCACAAAACAGAATATTCTACAACATTAAACAATAGAAAAAAATCAGTGTTACTCAAATAACCCCCCCAAAAAACATACAGGTCTATTTATTTGTAAACAAAATAATGTGGCGAAACGAACAGATTACTAGAAATAACATGCAACGAGCAGACATGTTTTAGGCTGATTCCGATTTTTCCGTCGACATTATCGTGGGTTTTGGAGGATATATTTTACACGGTTGGATTCTATGGATTGTCCTAGACGTACAAAGCCATTTTCGCAGACATTCAAAAAGGTTGAAGGGGGCCAGGGGACGTAATGGTTAGTCACGTCTGACTTATAGTTTTCGAGGTCTTGTTTCAGACTGATTGTGATGTTTTTTATATTTTGTATATGTTTTATTTTCTGAAATAGTCATCATATCTTGAATTCTAAGAGTTTAAGCTTTCCAATGATATTTGGCATGACATATTTTAGTGACTGGTGAAATCATACAGACATGTATTTGTTCAAAAGTCCGGCGGCCCACCGGCGGGCCGGCGTAACTTAAAGGGATTAAGGTTCTAGAACCGAACTGTCTCTGTATTCCTTTTTGTCTCCATTTTGTAGTTTTAATTTTTTGGGGGTCCAGGCACCAGATGTGTATTTGTAAACATTTTCCATACCCTGAAACAGAAGTGTGTGGGAGATCATCTGTTTCTCAGCTTTTCTATTGACAGGATATTTTTTTTGTTATTTATAATGTTTTCTTTTCCCTTGGTCCCATGTGATATGTCCTACGGTAAACCTACCATCACACTCTTACTTTATGCTCAGGAAATGATCAGCTGTTGAACAGGCTTATTTACTGATTTCTTGGCTAAAGTGAACTGACGGAGACAAGTCCTCCAATGTTCTAAAGTCGTATTGTACTTTGTTTAGTTGTCCCTACAAGGAAACATTGTCCTTTAGGATGCACAACAATGTCGTCTCTGTCTTGAGTTGTTGCTACTAAAGGAAAATGGATTTTGTGTTGGCTCCCTTATCAAATCTAATTAGGCTTAGCTTTCAACGGTATAAGAGGAGATGAGCTGCCCACATGATACGACACAGTACTCTACTCACAAGCAAGAGTGGAAGGATGAAAGGAACAGATCTGCTGTCTGCAGTCTTTAGATTTTCCATGCCCAACTAAAAGATGCTAATCACCAAAAAGTCGGAACGTGGAAAGGCAGTTGTGTAGCTGTTTGTGGGGTTTTGTTTACTCTGGATTGTAGAGTTCAGCTGTAATTGTACTTAGGTATATATATATATATATATATATATATATATATATATATATATATATATATATATATATATATATATATATATATATATATATATATATATATATATATATATATATATATATATATATATATATATATATATATATATATATATATATATATATATATATATATATATATATATATATATATATATATATATATATATATATATATATATATATATATATATATATATATATATATATATATATATATATATATATATATATATATATATATATATATATATATATAAAATATGTGATCCAACCTAAACTGTAGACCTCTGCAGTTCATCCAGAGTGATTATGGGCCTCTTGGCTGCATCTCTGATCAGTTTTCTCCTTGTATGAGCTGAAAGTTTAGGGGGACGGCCCGATCTTGGTAGCTTTGCAGTGGTCTGATAGTCCTTCTATTTCAATATTATTAACTGTAAAGGGCTCCTTGGGATGTTTAAAGCTTTGGAAATCTTTTTGTATCCAAATCCAGCTTTAAACTTCTCCACAACTGTATCTCGGACCTGCCTGGTGTGTTCCTCGTTCTTCACGATGCTCTCAGCACTTTAAACAGACCTCTGAGACACAGTGTAGGTGTATTTATACAGAGACTTGATTACACACAGGTGGATTCCATTTATCATCGTTAGTCATTTAGATCAACATTGAACCATTTAGATATACTCACTGAACTTCTGAACAGAGTTCGCTGCACTGAAAATAAAGGGAGTGAATAGTTTTGCACACCCATTGTTTAGTTTTTTATTTGTTAAAAAAGTTTAAAATATACAATAAAGTGGATTTCCACTTCATGATTGTGTCCCACTTATTGTTGATGCTACACGAGAAATTACACTTTATATCTTGATGTTTGAAGTCTGAAATGTGGAAAAAGGTCACAAAGTTCAAGGGGGGCAAATAGTTTCGTAAGCCACTGTATATTATACTTGCATTATATCCAGGGCAACTAAGATAAATCAAATTGATCTAATAAAAGGTAGTTATCTGGTTAAAACATTCAATTAAAATACAATCACTAGACACAATTCTGAATGCAAATGTTCAGACATTCATTCATCATTTTGTCCGATAGACAGACCAGACCTAAAACATTCCTTTATCGGATTTCTGTCTTTTCGTGTCCTCCGTAAACCAGTCAGCAAGGAGGGAAAAAGGTGATGTCAAATGACTAGCATTAAAGTCTAAAAATAAAATCATCTGGAACATGCACCAACGGTCCTCATTTACTGCCATTACTAAGCTTCAATGTTTGTTAGCATTCAAAAAGGAAAAAACATGGACCAAAATTTAAAACAAAAGAAGCAAGAACTAATGGATAAAAAAGAAACAAAAACGAAAAGTTTGGGTATGAACAGCTAGGTGAATGTTGAAAGGGATGAAAATGTAAGTCGAGTTATTACATAACTTTTCTTTTTCTGGCTTTTTATCCACAAATTCTTGTTTTTTTTCAAATTGTTGTCTGCTCGCGTTCACATTAGTCAAATGTGCCAGTCTCAAGGCGCTTCAAGTGTGTTGTGACTTGAGCTGGTTGATGAGCAAGTGGATCGAGACAGGGGGAGGACACGGCAACTGCGGATTGAAAATTAAACGGATCTTAATTGTTCAACATGGGATTGTCGGGTACCCATGACTCACGACCCATATCTGGTGCTTTTCATGAGTACATATGGCTCAGAGATAAATTACACTCATACAAATCTCATCTATTGCGTTCCGATTGTGAGAAGCGTAGAGTTGAGTCTAGTGTGCACATTACTGATGTAGCGATGATCGTATGGGTGGTTTAGTCTAGTACAGGGGTTGGTGACCTATGGCACGCGTGCCAGCAGTGGCACACGAGGGGTTAACCAGTGGCACGCGAGAGTATGGCCAAATGATGATGATTTATTTTTTTTAAGTGCATTTACCTAAAATTTAGAAATCTTCAGTTGCGTGCCATTGTTATGTAAAGGATTTACATTAGGCTTTATGTGGGTTTTTCAGTGTGAGTTTGCCCGGCGCCTCGCAGAGAGAGAGAGAGACCCAGCCAACGAAACACACGTGCGCGATAAATGAACGAATCATGACGGTGTTATGCCGAGAAATGCACCCCCGCCGAAATTTGCATCCCGTGACGTTGGATCATTTGTACTAGAAATAAATGACACCGTTGCTGTGACAATGTTAGGGCCCGGTCACACAGCCGTTTGAGTCTGTATCGCGGCTGAATCACAACCAGAAATTTCTGCCCGTGAAGCAGACACTGTTGGACGCTTTGAGATCGCGACGAGATACAGCCGTGCTTTACACGCGGCAAGAAATTCACACGCGGTTGGCCGCGCGAAAAAGTTTTGCGCTGCTCAAAACTTTAGACCACGGGTTACCGCGGGCGGCACACGTGGTACACACGCGGTAATGACGCGGTACAGACGCGGAACGACGTGCTACGGCCGCGGCCAGGGCGTGGTTACACGCGGGTAGGACGCGAAATTTTAGCGGGTAATCGCGGGTGGAGCACGGTCATAGCACGTTTTTTCTGCGCCTGTATCGCGGTGTTATCACGTGCATTAGCGTGTGTAACACGTGTGACGGTCAAACGCCTTTCTCCGCGTATATACAGCGCCATTTGCCGAGCACACGTCAGTTGTGCTCGAGACGTCAAGGGGTGAACATGGATCCCCGTCACCGTAGTGACCTCGTCTTAATCCATTTTTATTTCTTGACATTTCTTTTCATTTCATAAGAAGATAATAAAATAAAAATGAAAAACTATTACAATAATAACATTTTGGCTTCTTCGGTGCCATAGCTTGAAATCTTGATCTTCACGGGACTGTGTCTTGAGCGGTTATGATTTCTACAGCCCGGCTCGGCAGCTTTTATACCCGTGGTCCACACGCGGAAAGGACGTGGAACTGACGCGATGAGGAAGCGGAATAGTCGCCGGCGTCTGTTTTGCGGGCATACCACGGATAAACAGCGGGTTGGCCAATTTTGCGCATTTTCTACCGCGGGCAACCACGGGCAAAAAAAAATCGCAAAATTTTACCCGTAAAACAGACGGAAAAGGCTGTGTGACCGGGCCCTTAGGCACAGGATGATCTGTTTATTCAAGTAAAATACAAAATACAATTATTGACGTGTTACGCCTCTTTTGACGATGAGAAGAAATCAAACACATTATTCTCCCGTTTATCTGTTGTTGATTTGACAGGTAATTTCAGAATAATAAGCTTTATGGTAGAACAACAGTTTCAATATGAGCGATTTGAGTAGAAAAAGCCAAAATAAACCAATACCTGCTCAAAAGTGATTTATATACGGTGTGCATTACCGTTCGATTGCATTCACAACAAATACAAGACGGAATAGTTTAAGTTGTATTACATTCCCAACAAATGCTAGACAAAGTGTTTTTTGTTATATGTTCTCCATTACATTCCCGAGGAGTGATATAAAACTGAGATAAAACCACTACAGGATGCAAATTTTTGCAGGGGTGCATTTCTCGGCAACACAACGGCTCCTCGAGCGAAAAGATTGCGCTCTCTCTAGTCAGCGTGGACACATGACTGGGACAAACACAGAACATAAAAACATTTGTCGCTGCTAAAATCACCACCACTGAAGCTATCTAACAAATTGTTCACTGAATAGCAAATCTCTGAAAACCTATTTTAAAGAAGCGTGTGTGTGTGTGCACGCGCGTGCCTTCTGCATTGCTGCTGTTATTTCAAGTTTTGATATTTTGTGCAACAAGATATCATTGATGAATGGTATGTTGGCTATCCATAGCACTTGTTTTTTGACTGTAGTTCATTGTTGATGAAGGATGGTTGATTCTGGTTAATTTTTGTGGTAAAAAAATTGAAGTCAGAATGGCTACAGGCCTTTCCACATGTTGTTTACATTCGTATTTTAGTTAATTGATGAACAAGAATAGTGGAAGATAAATAGGTCAGTTATACCAGTGTGCCGCTGGAATTTTATTTCCAAAAACTTACGGCATTATTCAGTATTATTGCACTCTTCAGACGAGGAACTGTAATAGTCATCCATATCAGTAGGTGGCAGTAGATTTTTATATACTGTTTATGTACTAATTATCTGCTCTTGAGGTAGCACAGTACACTTAATTACTTAATTTGTTTAACAGGATTGTACTGTAAAAAATAAAAACATAAAGCACATCATTCTTTTTTATATTAAGTTTCATTTTCCTCTTTTTATATACTAATTACCTGCTTCTGAGGTAGTACAGTGAAATATTTGACATCGCTTAATTTTCAAACATTTTTGACGGATCGTGTGCCACGGAACTTTTGTATCAATAAAAGTGTACCTTGGTTCAAAAAGGGTGGAAAAACACTGAGTTATACGATTAAAATGTCTATCCATGTTGTATATTTGGATTGGTGTAAAATAACAACTCTGTTGGATATTAAAAAAATGTTGTGCGAGTCATTAATCTTGGTGTGGTCTGATTTACAAGGAAATTTGAAAGTGGCACTCCGGACCGAAAAGGTTGCTGACCCCTGGTCTAGTGTATAAAAAGCATACCCCTCACTAGAGTTTACAGTCAAGCTGTCACACTAACAGACCTTGTTTTACCAAAGATCACATTTTTTAGAAAGCACACAAGATTTTAAACCGAATAAATAGAAAGCAATTCAGCCAATGGCCATCACCATTTTATATGATTTAAACCAATAGTAGACACATATCATAGTCATACTCAAGAAGATTCAAGTTTTGGGGTACGGGGAACAATTGGCTGCTGATGTCACATAGTGGAAAAATGCAGTAGAGAGGGGTAAAAAATGTCTTAGTCCACACTTAAAACGTCAGGGGGATACCATACCCTGGGGGTCTATTGCATTATATCTACATATGGTCATGTACATCATCATTTCAGTATGTGGATTGGTTTAACGTTCCTTTGATAGGAAAATTGAAATCATCTTATAAATTGGATACACGACAGAAAACAGGTGTAAAGAACATGGCACACGATATAAAATGAGGCAGCAAATTAAGAAGTAGTTTTTATTACTTTTTAAAATTTCTTCCACCATATTTAATCTTGAGAAGTCACTTTCAATTTCTATTAATAAGGTCAGTGATTTGTGGCTTGGAGGCCATACATGAAATTGTATGAAATGTTTATAAAGCATTGTGTCCAATGCAGAAATAACTCAGAATAACCAGAACAATTATTATTATAGAAGACGTGTAATACATTCTGAAGTTTGCGTTTCAGAAAAGATGAAAAGAAAAAAAACGATAGCTTAGCTTTTGCCGGTTACCAGACACTTTCAACAGAAGTATCGTAAATTGCCTGATTTTCTTTTAAGCAACTTATTTTTCCGGAATTTTTTTTCAGCAACAAACAGTTATTTTTATCCGTGCTTACTTTTACAAATTGCCACGAGAGCCACTTGTGTTGACGCCGCCGCACAGCGGCTTCAGCAAAACATTACCGGGATGAATTTCAAGGAAAGCTTTAAAGCTGGTTAATCCGCTCAGCCTTCTTAGATTTGACTCTCTTTGCTTACTCGCTCGTCTGTAATCAACCAAATCTGACAAGATGATTAATCGTGATCAAACAAGCGAGAGATTAGCGTTTCTTATTCGGTTTTATGTTGTATGTGTTGATGCTATGACATGCACGTCAGGATCTGGCATGCCACTTTCCCCTTGAGAGTGCCAACCGTGGGGTTTGGAACTGGGTAAACCTGCGTCAGGTCTCCCCAAATCTGTGTTTTGTTATCCCTGACCTTTATATTGACTGAAATCTCTTACTTCTATTGTCATTTCCATTTTGTTTTCCACGTCAGGTTTGGTCCAGTTTCTATTTCTGTTTTCTGGTTTTGATAGTTGTTTTATTGTTTTTGTGACCATTTTTTTTTAAATTACTTCATCCGTGATTTTATTATTGAACAGCATATTTTTTGAGCACCTGAGCCACCAGTCCTGCTTTCCTGCATTTAGGTCCACCTTTCAAATTGTTACAAAATGACCCAACCGCTGGAAGAAGCAGTGAGAAACCTCCATATTTCATTTCCTGTTGGCTGGGAGAAGGTTCCTTGGCTGATCCTGGTTCCTGTTTCGGCGGGGAAGGTCATGACCCCTAGCCGACTCGGTCACCCTTTTTGAAATAGAAGCACTTGAGCAGCAACAATCTTGCACAAATGCAAGTGCCAGCCTAATATGCCAGGTAGGTGATAGGTGTCAGGTGTGCGCAATTTGTCAAATTGTAAACTGGCGCCCCATGAAGGGCGATGGCGTGGTGGATCCTCAGAATCTCACGATTCCCATCAGCAAGGAAAATGTCCCTCGGCCTCTTCACGCTCTGTCCCGCCGGCAAGGAGATGGTCTCTCGGCTACTTCTGTCCCTGTACCAGCAGCAAGGAGATGGTCCCCTTGGCAGCTTTGGTTTCTCTCCTGGTGGCGAGGAAAAGGTCGCTCTGCCACTCCGGTTCCTGTTCCTGCAAGGAACAACATGCATCCTTGGCCACCCACGTCCCCTGTTCTGGCGCAGAAAGACTGCCGCACATGGTGGCTGTCCCAGTGGTGGGGAAAAGGTCCCTCGGTCGCTTCTGTTCCTATCCGCCAGGACTAGCCGCTCCCATCCCCATTTTATTCCGGCAGAGACTGCCTGCTACAGCCTCCATGCTTGTGATTTTTGGGCCATCTGGCATCTAGCCCTTGAGAGCGGTAATGTAAGGATCTGGTATGCCACCATCCCCTGGTGGGCGCCAACCGAGGATCTGGATTTGTGCACACCTGCATTAAATCTACACCTGAGTTTTGTTATCCCTTACTTCTATATGGCCTGCCATCCTTAACTTCCAAAGTCATTTCAATTTTGTCCTCCACATCTGTTTTTTGTTTCTGTTTTATGGTTTGGATAGTTAAATCATCTAAAAGACAAATTCTTGTTTCAAACAAATTCATTAGAAAAAGTGCTGGTCACAAGATGGATGCATATAATATTTTAATATTCATATCGAGGCAAGTGATCATTCCTAAGGTTTAAATCAATTCCGTCGCTTAGCACTTTTGAACACTCAAGTCGTTCAATACAACTTGAAATGCACACAAGCTCGATGCTGAATTGAATGGCCTGGTAATCATTTTCCCTTTTACAATAGGTTCCTTAAGTCACCAGTGTGTGCCTCATTGATTTGTAATTCATTCTAAAAATTGAATCAAAGGCTCTGTAGATGAACACGGAAGTGCTTTTCTGAAATCCGTGCACAGGATAAACAAGCAAAATTCACGTAAGATCAAAGTGACATGTTTGCGTTCTCAACTGCAAATATTTAGCCTCACAAGCTGCCTCGCTCTTCTTTTTTCCTGTTAGCATGTGTCAGTCTGTTGTCATTTGAAATTTGTTCTTGAAGTCACCAAAAGGTTAAGCTGCAGGATTTGAAATTCAATAGGATACACAGCGATATCTTGAAAGTTTCTTTAGCTCAAGAGATAAATCATTTGCATTGTAGCCTCTCCGATAGTTTTCCTTGCAAATTCAGAAAGAAGATTGGCTTTTGATTCTCAATTGTATGAATCTATACATCATTTTTCTTTGTTATGTAATAAACCAGCCTGCAATTTACAACTATGCTTATTTAGGTTTCCTCTACAAATGCTACCCCTGGTATTTGACATGCTAAACAGCTCATAAATTGGCATGTTATTGTAAACAGTTGTACCTTTTAATATAAAATATTAATTGTCCTTCTCTGTATATTAGCGTCCATATACCATATTTTTGTAAACCAAGCTGAGAACTTCTGTTTTTGCTACTGAATACAATGAAGAGCTACCAGTTTGACCTGCATTGCTGAATAAGCCACGTGCCATGTTATTACAAGTTCATTATTCTGTTAGCCTTAGTCAACCCATAAAACATCCGCCTCTTTTGTTTTATTTGAATTCAACGTTACAGGAAAATAGTCAGCTAATGGCAAATTACTTAAATAGACATCATTTAAACAATTATGGTGTTTGAATCTAGATTTATTTTGAATTGGGATATATGTCTTCACTCCTAAAATCGACCTCAGTGGTCACTAACTAACTGATTTGTCACTTATTAACGTGAAGGGCTACCACTTTGATATCCAACTGTTATTATAATGTATAACATAAAGTAATATGTTATTATTATGTTATTACCAAATTGTGATTATTAGAAGTAGGGTTGAATAAGCTAAGTCAACTACTAAAACTTCTGACACTGAGTTATTAGAATGTATAAATTATAGGCTAATAATTAAACTTGTTTTAGAAGAATTTATCATGTATTTAAATACACAGACAATGCCAATGCTTTACCAAGCCAGTTAGAAATCAAATTGGCAAGGAAATCACAATGCCCCATCATCAATGTGCTATTTTCAGAACCAGTCTATGGGCTACACTGGTGTTCTTGGTGGCCCAACGGGCACCACGTTGTTAAAACTACGATGGTTCGATTATATTAAACCTCTGAGATGAGTTGGACTAATAATTTGAGTAATCCTGATTAATATCTCCACTTCCTGGGTAGTTAGAACGATTTTGGACATTTCATTATAACTAAATGCTCGGTCTTTTTTGTTTTGCTTGAATTACCATTATTTGGAGGTGGGTGGGGCCCAAAGCACCACAGCTGCAGCTCATCCGGCCCATCAGGACATTACAGTAATCCGTCGGTTATCGCGGTTAATGGGGAACAAAACCACCCGCGAAAAGTGAAAATCCGCGAAGTAGCGACGCCCCTTCAAAAATGCTTTAAAAAAAAAACTAACATTTAAAAAAAATATATATTTTTTTTTTAGACCTGCGAAGCTCTGAACCCGCGAACGTGGAACTACGAAGTAGCGACGCCCCTTCAAAGATGCTTTAAAAAATAAATATATATATACATATATATGTATATATATATATATATATATATATATATATATATATATATATATATATATATATATATATATATATATATATTATTTATTTATTTATTTTATTTTTTTATTGTTTTCATTTATTTTCTTTGTATTTTATTTTACTTTTTTATTTCATTATTATTTTTTTTTTAGACCCGCGAAGCTCTGAACCTGCGAACGTGGATCCGCAAAGTAGCGAGTTCCCACTGTATATAAAAAGAGCTGAACAGTCATCTTTGTTGTTTTTTTGTTCATATGTTTGTTTTTTAAAACCCATTACTCTCTGTTGACACTGAATCAGACAAAAGTCAGTTTATCTAAAATACGGGAACGATGCAAAACTTCCATTAGGCATGGCAGAGGCTTATTTATCTTGTTTACTAGTTCACTAGTCACCAGAGCACTACAAAGTCGAACAAGGAAAAGATAACTCGGCCACAATAGACCTCTGCAAAAGACACAACCACATTGTGGACTGGAACAAGAGCACAATAATAACCACTGAAACTGATAAATGATTCGGGAGGGAATTGAAATCCGGCAGTATGGAGATCAATATGGACGAGGGACTCTTGCGCTCCCACACATCTGGGACATAATCTTTTGACCGTGCCAAAATGGCTGGAGAGCATTCCTACTTTTTTCATTATTCCTATTCTTTTTATTTTTTGGGAATCAAGGAATTTCCTAACACTGGCCCAACTGTTTGAAGATGTATAATAATTAAAGCCGCAAAGACAACCAAAACTATCGGAAGGTAAGTGACCTCATTAACATGACACTAAGTTATTAGAATATATATATATATATATATATATATATATATATATATATATATATATATATATATATATATATATATATATATATATATATATATGTATATATATATATATATATATATATATATACATACATGTTCTAAACTAAATACAGTGATACCTTTGCATTCAAAGTACTTGAACTTCAGAAAATTTGAAATACAAGTTTCCAGGACATATTTTGCCCAACATTTATGAAAATATCCAAGTGAAAAGAATTTCCTGATGTTACAAATAGAGACCAGGGCTTACTTATAATTCTATTATCATATTTATCTTATTACTGTATTTTTATTATCAGTTACTATTTGAATGTCTTTTTGTGATGAGGAAGATGTTTTATACCTACCTACGGTTACTTGGATGGTCTTGGGAGGCCATGAATGGATTATTGGTATTCAGTTATTTCGTATTTGAAAAACTTGCTTGAGATACAAGTAATATTACCGTGTATATACAAGCATAATCCTGAAACAAATTATGTCTAATGCATTTTCATATGTATTGTGAATCACTAGTCAAGTCAAGTCAAGTCATTTTTATTTGTATAGCCCTAAATCACGAAGAGTCTCAAAGGGCTTCACAGATTGTTACACTATATTACACAAACTATTTTCAACCGACAAGAGGAGTAGGTTATTCGTATGCAATGGAGTAGAAGTGAGTTTTAAGTTTAGATTTAAACATTTCCACTGAGGTTGCAGATCGAATCTCAGGGGGAAGAGCATTCCACAGCACCGGTGCCCGGATGGAGAACGCTCTCGAACCAGCAGAAGACTTCTTTGCTCTCGGGATCATCAGAAGACCAGCACTCTCAGATCGTAGGCTTCGGACCGGGACATAGTGGCAGATCAGATCTGAAAGATAAGAGGGAGCAAGTCCATGTATGATTTTGTACAATACTAAGAGAACTTTGAAGTCACATCTTTGGCTAACTGGGAGCCAATGCAAGTTAGCCAAAATCGGTGTTATGTGATCGTACTTTTTTGTCCTAGTTAAAAGCCTCGCTGCGGCATTTTGTACTAGCTGAAGAGACTTGATTCTGGACTTCGGGAGACCGGAGAGTAGTGCATTGCAGTAATCGAGACGGGAGGTAACAAATGCATGAATTATTGTTTCCGCATCAGACTGAGACAGTATTGAACGGATTTTAGCAATGTTGCGAAGATGGAAGAAGGCAGTTCTAGTAATTTGCTTTACATGCATCTCAAAGGATAGATCAGGGTCAAATATGACACCTAAATTTTTAACTGAGTCACTCTGTGTGATGTGACATTTGTCAATGTTCACAGCAGTTTTTGAGAATAAGTCCCGGCATTTAGAAGGACCAATGACTAACATTTCGGTCTTTTCAGAGTTAAGACGCAAGAAATTGAGTGACATCCACTCTTTTATCTCAGTGAGACAGGCCTCCAAATTTCCACAGTTTAGTGTGGAAGATTCCTCCAACGGAAGATATAGTTGAGTGTCGTCTGCGTAGCAGTGGAAGCTGATATTGTACTTGCGAATAATATCACCTAATGGAAGCATGTAAATGTTGAAAAGTAGGGGGCCGAGCACTGAACCCTGTAAACCAAGCTGAGAACTTCTCAGGGCTCAGATGTCGTTTCACCATATTTAACACAGTGCGTCCTATCTGAGAGGTAGGATTTGAACCACGAGAGGACGGCTCCTGAGAGACCAATCCATTTTTCCAACCGTTCTAGTAGGATATTGTGGCGCAGTGTGTCAAAAGCAGCACTAAGATCCAGCAGCAGCAAAAGTGATGGAGCGCCAGAATCCATTGACATTAGGAGATCATTTGTTACCTTGATCAGAGCTGTCTCAGTAGAGTGGTTAGCCCTGAATCCTGATTGCATGGATTCAAAAAGGTTATTCTCCGATATGAAAGCATTCAGCTGCTGTGCCACTACTCTTTCGAGTACTTTAGAGAGGAAAGGTAGGTTTGACACAGGTCTGTAATTACTTAATATTTCTGGATCAAGGTTGGGTCGTTTCAGTGTGGGTTTAATAACGGCGGACTTAAAAGCTGCTGGAACTACACCTGAGGAGAGTGATGTATTTATAATATTTAGAACTGAAGGCCCAAGGACGCTAAAAAGACTTTTAATAAGTGAACCTGGGAGCGGGTCGAACTGGCAAGTTGTCGGTTTGGCCGCATTCACCACTTGTTTGAGATCATCAAGTGACAGTTCACTAAAACCGGCCATTTTCCCAGGGCAGCCACCCTGTCGTGCATCTGTAAATTTCAGTCCTTTAATACGTGTGGAACTAACAATATCTTTTGCAATTTCTTCCTGTATGCATTGAATCTTCTTAGTGAAGAAGACCATTAAGTCCTGAGCAGAGTGTGTCGAACTGTCTGCGATAGCCTGTTGCCTTGTAAGCGATGCTACAGTGTCAAAAAGGGCTTTGGGGTTGTTCTTTTGAGACGCAATCACCTTCGAAAGGTAGGCCGATTTTGCAGAGGCAAGGGCCGCTTTATACTTTAACAAGCTGTCACACCAGGTTTGATGGAAAACCTCAAGCTTGGTAGCGCGCCATTTTCTCTCCCATTTCCTGCATTCTTTTTTAAGGGTTCTAGTTTCATCAGTAAACCAAGGTGTGCGTCTTTTAGGACGTGATTTTAGTTTTATGGGCGCTATTGAATCCAGCACACTAGTCAGGGTGGTATTGAACTCATTCATGAGTGAGTCAATCGAGCCATTGTATTTAAGAAAGGACGCAACTGCTCCAGGAAGGAGTTCAAAGAGCTCAGAAACTGTGCCAGTGCTTATATTGCGTCCGCTAAATCCCTCAGCTTTATTAACTCTACATTTAGTTAGCACCTCAAATGTCACTAAATAATGATCAGAGATAACAGCAGTACACGGTAGCACCATAATGTTTGAGGTTAAAACTCCTCGAGTCAGAATCAAGTCTAGCGTGTTCCCATTTTTATGGGTTGGCAAGTCAACCAGTTGAGTAAAACCAAATGCATCAATTAGAGAACTAAACGCAATAGTAAGTGAACTGTGTGGGGAGTTCATATGAATGTTAAAGTCTCCCATAATTATAATTTTGTCTGCATAGGTTACTAGTTCAGACAAAAGTTCAGCAAATTCGTCTAAGAAAGTTGTGTATGGCCCAGGTGCACGATAGATAGTTATTACATCAATTGACAATTGAGGGGACCGCATCACAAGAACCTCAAACGTTTTGTAATTATTAGAGGTACGTGTATTAAATTTGAGCGATTTTTCAGAGATTAGCGCAACACCACCACCCCTTTCAGCGTGCGTGCTATATGACTACTCTCGTAGTCTGGGGGAGAGGCATAATTTAGCGCTAAGTGCTCATCCGGGCGTAACCACGTTTCACAAAGACCCATACAGTTAAGTTTATAATCACGAATAATGTTATCAACAAGTAAAGCTTTTGGAGCAAGCGATCTAATATTTAACAGACCAAATTTCAGCTTTGCTGAATCATTTGACTTAGCTGAACTCTTTGTAGTCTTTGTCGAGATCTTCAAAAGCTCCCGGAGTTGTGGCCGTTCGTGAGCGCTGAGTTTAAAGCGTCGGTTGTCCGTCGAGGAATGAATGGTGGAATTAGTTACATCCTCGCGTCCATCCTCGCGTCCATCTTGTTGCTTGGACTTCACACGCTTCACACATCTACCTGCACGGCAACCACGCTTCTGTTTCCTTTCTTTACGGCGCCGTCGGCGTCGTTTATTAAGAGGAATAGCTGTCCACAAGGATGCCGGGTCTCTTTGAAGTTCGCTCGGTATATCATAGCCGGTATAAAAAGTGCCCGAAAAATCGAAATTTAGACGCCCACCCAACCGAATAAGTTCGTCCCTACTGTAAGTGTTTTTGGCCACACATGTGTCCAAAAGTGAAAACAAAAAAAGACAAGAGAACGGCAATAAATAGAAGATTAGCTGGAGAGCTACGAGCCGCAAGCATGTATCCATGCGCAGCCGCCATAGTGGTGTAGTTGTTAGGATTAGGTGCTCTCACCGCTTAACCCTGATTCAATTCCCGTGGCATCTAGTAGTTTGCGATTGTGGTCAGTGATATTTTTGACTAATCTCGCACACACAATTTTTAAGTACTTTCTTAGGTAAAAAAGAATGCGCATAGTATACGAATGAATGCGCATATGCATAGAAAAATGAGTATTCATGTTTTATTTATCAACTCTATTTTGGAAATATGTTTCTGATTATGTCTTTGCAAAATTTCTCATTGCACTCCTGTCCGTATGCACTTACAATTGAGGCCAGTCTCTTGTAAATATGTATTTTTATTTATCCTGACAGTTTTTTTTATCTCGTTAGTCTATTATTATATGTTTATTCTGGAGTATCACGTTATTGCAAACAATCTATGTATATTTTTATCAGCAATGCCAGTAAAGACAATTCATTTTCTAATTAGATTGGGTGTTACTCGGATGCATTTTGAATGAACAAGTAGATGCTTAGGGCGACTATGTTCAAACTCAAATGACTCAGACAGGAGCGGAAATATTAGGCTAAATGAATCGGGAGCCGGAAAGGATCAATACTTCGGACTATTTCCTCGACTTTTCTCATCGACGGCAAGAGTTTGACATGGGAACAAAACCCTTGACAGGCCTTCAATGAATGCTCGCAGCAGAAAATTATTTTTAGTCACGTGGTGACGCAAGCGTAGTGAAGTCTTGACAGTGCACCGGCATTTCAACATACTTTTCAGCAGGGAGATAGCATACACACATTTGGGTTTATTATCACACCTATCTTCTTCAACCAAAGACAAATGTTGTCGTTGCGCCATAGCCGCTATCTTCAATCCATCAGGACATAGAATTACGCCATAATAAATCAAGCCAACAAGGTTCATGTGACCCCGTTGCCCTTATGATTTGATATGTGGGATGTTATTACCCCCGAAGACCCGGCATTTGTCGAGAAAGCCGGATGACTGGGGAGAAGGTCAAGCATGCGCCGGCCAAGGTCAAGGTGAAACCGACAGGGAGCCAAGCCACACATAAACCATTCGCTGTGAGCAATGTCCACATTGGAAAAACACATAAAACGTATAAAACCTGTACACATTTTGGGCTTTAGTCCATCTGAAAATTACATTCGTCCAGATTAAGATTTTAGGGCCAATCCTTTTAAGGCCTGCTACTACTGGCTGAGAACTAAGGGTGGGCCGATAAACCTGAACATCATTATCATTGATACAGGGCGGTACTTAGCTCTGATCGGTCCAATAGTCTTGGATCGATAGTGTCTTTCCTTTTTCACTGTGATGGGTGTACTCACTTTTGTGACATACTGTACGGTTGTATAGAGAAATTAATCATTAGGTAATCAGAACTAACGATAAAGTCTGCATAACTTAATGGCAAATCCAGACCAGTAACACAAAAACGTAATTTAGTGGGATCCATCTCTATCCAACAGTTTAGTGAGATAACGATCACACTTATGCCCTTGACAACAAATTGTTGTCATGTTTCCCAAACTTACTCCAGAGCTTAAAAGTAAGTAATATACATTTTGTTTGAAATTGCTTATTTTTATAAAAAATGTTTGCAAAAAAATTATTAAAAAAGACGTTGTTTGTTATTGGCAGTTTTTTAAGTAATAACATTGTCCAAGAACCACTTCCAACTAAAAAATCATTATGTAATACTACTAGGAAAAAAAAAATACAATTCTAAAAATAGTATCAGTTCTGAAATACGGTTTTAAATTTGGTCGCTCTTTTCTGACTCGATCTAACTACTTTTATCCTATGGACATGGGTTTTAACGCACAAGAAATGCGTGTATTCAAGGAATTTCAACTCTTTGCCCTGAGGAATTCTCGTGCCGGCGTGATGAAGGGGCCTATCGTGGAGGAAAAGCCGGAGCTAGCGAAGCGGCTAGCGGCGTTATAAGTCTTCGGTACCATCCGTAATCATGGTAAATGCGAACTCACGACCAAATAAGATCATCGAGTGCTTTTGGAAAACATCGAAGCGCACAGGGAGCGCAGTTGCTGTGTTTTGCGGAAACGTGGCTCACGTTTAGCATTCCGGACGCTAACGTGTAGCCACCCGGAGCTACCCGGAGCAATCCAGGTTCAACGCCGCTAAACAGAGACATGAAAGCCGGGGGGAATCGGAGAGGAGGCGGACTTGCTAACACGAGGTGGTGTGGTCCTGGATTTTCGCAAAGAGAAGTCCTCCATCTGCCGCAGGGATGTCGAATTTTTGGACTGGCGTGACGTCATCCACTTCGCTACAAGCACCCCTCGGGCATCATGTTCATCTGTTAATAAACAACAGGGTAGACTGCTGGAAGTGTGAATTTCCCTACGGGGATGAATAAAGTATCTATCTATCTATCTATCTATCTATCTATCTATCTATCTATCTATCTATCTAACTCGATTAAACACTCTTAAAAGAGCCGTTTCTGGGGTGATGCATAAACCAAATATGCATTGAAACACTCGTAGTTGGAATCTGTGATTACAGGAAAAACAATATTTAGAAATCTGTGAAAATGGCACCTTTATGTGCAGAAGGACAGCAAGGATTAGAATAGTAATCAGATATGTTTGCCACAGACAGATGGCCCTTTTAGTCATCTTGTTGTGTGCGCAAAGCAAAAAACTCCAAAAATCGACAAATATGAAACAGACATCTGCTCCATGAAGACGTGGGAAAATTTGAAGGGAACGGCAACAAGCAGCCTCAGTGCAGTGCATGGTCTGTCTGCATCGCTGCATCATGTTCTGGTGCCGGTTTTCTGCAGGCAAGTGGCGCTGATTCTGAAACATGACCTCAGGATCCGTTTTGCAGTCAGCCGTGAGCACGATGGATAACGCCACGGCAGCAACAATGAATAGGAACATTCCCCATGAACTCTCCATGAACCTTGCAATCCCATACTGACATTTTATACCATCCCAGCAGTGGAGCTTGTAGTGGAACTCACTGATTGCATGATAGCTCGCTCACATTAGGCAGGTGTTGTTCCTGTGAAGGACCAAGCCTGTCTTTGTGTACAAATTACTGTATGCATGAATAAATGTCTACAAATATGCCCTATTTGTAAATGAACATGTAATGGAATCATGTTGTACCTAAAATAAGTGACAATTGCAATTTATTCATATATTTATGCATTTTGTCTTTATTTTTCTTTGGTTACTTTGTTATTTATTTTGTCATGTGCTTTGATGTGTATATTTGAATGAAGAGGTTGACGAGTGGACAGTTTATCCCTAATCAACCAATTGGTGAAAAGCTCAGGCAACTGGGCTGGTTCCTTATTTGAACATTTATTTGTGACAAAATACATAATGACATGAATGAGCAAAATTCACGACAAAATACATGCTGAGAAAATAAAAAGCTCAGCCAACTGGGCCTAATTTGAATAATATTTTGTTGTGAGGAAATTAATTACCAAATGAATGACAAAAATACATGACAAAATACAAAACTAAATTCATACCAAAATACAGAAACAAATGACAAAATACAACAAAATAAATACTGAAATAAATAGAGAATGTCAAAATTTCTGAAAAAAATAACTAAGAAATCCCTGATGAAAATCACGACAAAATAAATACCAAAATAAATAAATGAGAAATAACATGAAAAATAGAACAACCAAATTAATACCCAGAAATAACCCCCCGAAAAATCCTGAATAAAAAAATACCCATGTAAAAAATACCCTACCAAATACCCACATAACCCCACCAAATAGTCCAAACGTAACCGAATAAATACCTCAAAAATAACCAAATACCCAAATCAATACCCCCTAAATAACACAATAAGCAAATGATTAATACCCCCAAAAATAATCAAAAACCCCCAAAATAAAAAAAAACAAATATCCAAATAAATGAATTAATACCCCAAAATAATCAAATACCCAAATAAAAAAATGCCCAAAAATGACTTAATACTTCAAAAAATATCGGACAAAACAATTGCATTCATGTCATATAATCAGGTATTACATGATTTATCCATTTATCCAATCATCTGTCATATAATTTGGAGTTACGTATTTCAAAATCTATTTCAACACATGGCAGAACTGTTCCTCCATACTTTCCTTGTGAATGTTGCTCGCACTAATCGTTTCTAGTGGTTGAGTGTCATTTAGCGTGATGAGAGGTGACAGAGCGTCCCCAAAGCGACTTTGCTCCACTGATGGGGGAGGTCAGGATAAGAAAGGTACCTGTCAGACGCCGACAGGCACGAGCAAAGCTGCGCTAGCTAGCTCGTTCCTGGGTTGCACGTGCATCTTTACGTGTCATTAGCGCTATCGCCGTTTCACTGTGGTGATCTTTCAATTACCGTCTCTGCTTCAAGCTCACAGCAGTCGAGCTCATCAATGCTCATCAACCCTAGAGGATGTCAAGCATACCATCGCTCTAGTCACTTTTCACTTTGCCATTTCTTTCATTTGACTTTGCTCACATTTATAGCTACTTTTGTAGAGGCTGCTGACACTAGTGGTGATGCTTAAATCAAAAATACTGTAGATCCTCGGGATATTATGCCAATCTGTGTTGTGGATCACTGAGGGAAATTGTTTTATAGTAGGGGATAGTGAAGGAGACAGTTCTTGTCCATTAGATGATTCTACTTTGAAAGAAATGTGTCGTTCTCCTGGGTATAAAGTGTAACACTGAACTAAAATAGTCCCATTGAAGTCCCTTATTACAATAAAAAAATGTATAATAAAAAATAAAACAATTAAAAAAATAGGATAAGGCTTGTTCAGAAGACCATGTCCACCAAAAAAAGAAAGCTTCGGAAAATGATGGGCTGGTATTTCATAAAACATAGTCATGGTTTGAAAGGTGAATCTCTGTGCATAGTGGAAGTTTACCATATATCCAATTTATGCACTGATTGTCCACATTTTGGCTGTAGGGGGTGCTGTAGCCCATACCAGTCATCTTCAGGCAGAGGAGCTGGGGGCTGTACTGGGCCTGAACTGGTTGCCAGCCAGCTGCAGGGCTCACAACCATTCACGCACTCACCCATACAGAGGGACAATTTGGATACACCAATTAATCTACTTCTTGTTAGTATGTGGGAGAAAACCGGGGTGCCTGCAGGGAGAATATGAAAACTTCGCACAGCAGGCCAGAAGCTGGAATTGAACCCTAATGACCTAATTTGGGACTGTTCTAGCCACAAAACAGAAGTAAATGCTCCACTCAGATATAGCTATTTCCTATAACCACACGAATAATCTGACACTTTTAAAAGTCAAACGGATATAACTGGACAAACATAATTATGATGAAGTGCGGTGACATTTTACAATTTTGGAACAATAAAAACTTATGGTAATTTGTATCTCCCAAAGCCTTGGTACCATGTATAAAGATATAAATATAACAGTAGTATAAAGTGAGTACTAATTGTATGTAATATGCATGTATGTCAATAATAATAACATTATGAATATACATGAAAATAAAAAAATACATTGGAAATACCCTGGCTGTGATGTAACTTGAGCTGGTCCACTTAACTACCGGGTGGATGCATAAGGGAAGAGATGAGGCTGGAATAGCAGATTAAAAATGAGACTGATATAAAAACTTTGACCTGCAAGGATGGTCATGCCCGAAGAATATTTACTTGCTTTAATTAAAGTTGTTCACTCTCATAAATTGGTTATAGCTTTATTCCGTAGCAAGGATAACCATGTGTTTTCGTCTGCCTTCTTTATTTCTTAGTGTCTTTTTGATAGACCTGGTTGCTTTAATCGCTTCGTTACTTTTAATTATCTTGATCATTGATTAATACAACATAGCAACGGTAGCAATTTGTGTGCCTTCTTCGTATTTATGATCATACGCTTTGTTTCCATGGTTATCATATTTTTGACTCTCCCTTTAGCATCCCTGGACAATTAGATAATATAGTACAAAAAATCAGGATACGTTTTTGAAAAGTCTTTGAAAAGCACACATGATTCTGAACCAAGTAAAGAGAAAGACATTGTTGGAGAGAGGTAATCAAATAGCATATCCATATTTTTATGATGTTCTGATGCAAACTGCACCAGCATTTTATATGATGTCTACCAATAACAAACAGGCAACTGCAGAGATATTTTCTCACTGGCTACAGAAACAAATTTGTTGTCGTCCTGCTACAGAAAATGTTACCTCTTTTGCATTCCGTATATAGACTCAAGTGCAACACCATAAGACATTTAAATTGAACTGGAACTCGAAGTTGGAGTTTTCCCATTGAAAACTCCAAACCTGACTTTGACCTGCACCGCACAAAAGTCACGTTGTTAGCTATAAATAGCTTTGTTTGGGTTAGCTTTTTTAGAGTAGTTTGAGTCAATTTTCCCTTGTTAATATTTTTTCCGTTCATTGGGGTTCTATACAGCGGTCCATATTTTCTTTCCCAACACACACACATCAGATGGACAACTTGAAAAATACTAAGATCCCAGCTTATTGTACACATACACAGCCCCGTAATCTCTCTAGTACCATAAAAGGGGGGTGAAAAACACCAGTAGCATGTTGTTTGTTTTGTCATCGCATGGTAAACCACGCCTGTCCAAACGAAAGCCTGCGATTTGTGCCAAAGGACACCCCAAAGAGCTTCACGATTGGACTGTTGCGGACTGTGCCAGAAAAGACCCATTGACGTAGCTGCACGGCTAGACTTTCACGGACTGTGCCAATGCAACCCTCCTGCGATGAGCCACACAGGTGGACTGCTACAGACCACACCAGAAGGACGTGCCATTGGAGCTGCACGACTGAACTGCCAAAACCGGTGCCCAAAGCATGCAACCTGATGGACTGAACCAGGCGAACTGCTACAGACAGCGCCAAAGAGTGCCACCTGCGGAAGTGCACGAGGATTTCTGCAAGCTGCGCTGAAAGATGATGCACAATGAAAGGAGGTGCACCAGAAGGACTGCCACCTGCTGTGCCAAAGGACGCAACCTAAGAAGCTGCCTCCTTTGCCAAAAGGAGGAATATTTGGAGATATTGTCTCACTAGCTACAGAAACCCCCCTTTCATCTACCTGCTACAGAAATATCACCCTCTTTTGCATTCAAATGCCGCACTCTACCCCCACAAGACAAAACTTTGTATTATGTTGATTAGATTACTGAAGCCGACTGACAAGGTTTTACATTGAAATAAAAACAATTATCTGGTTGTGTTCTCGTGAGGAAGGGGCACATGGGGAAGGTCCACTATACCATTTCACTCTCTTGGGGGTATTCAAGTCACTCGAAAGAAAGTGGATGCACCTACTCCTCACTTTTTTTTCCTGCCGAACACGGGACAAGCGTTTGTTTTCAGCCATGGGCCACTTCCCCTCAGGGTGCTGGGGCGAGCTATTGGACTAATCAATCAGGGAAAACCGTGAGTACCATCTTGCTAGCCGAGTTGGTAACCACTAAATAAGACTAAACCAAAAAACTATATATAAAGCAATCTACTATACATAACTTAGAGATGTGTTTTTTATATGCAGGAACACCTCTGTTTGATATTTGAATGAAAATAACTAATTTATTAATGTGTCCTGGGAAAAATGCTGTAAAGAAGGCTTGAAAAGAAGTCCTTAAAGTCACAATGTTGTAAGATGGGAGCGGCATCTCTCAGGCGTCTACTGTATTTACAAAAATAAATGTGTCAAATGTAACTTGGTAATAGTACCTGGTTACTGGCCGACACTAATTTTCTGACACTTGCACAAAATGCTGTTAGATTCTCCACGCATATGCAACCGGGTGTCGTTTTGACCCAATTTTGCACCATAATGTGATGAGTAGGCATCTCCTCCCTTGTCTGGGTCGCTAGGTGTTAATGAAGATAAATCATCCGGCGGAAATGATCGATGATGAAATCCCTGCAGGCTCTTGGCGCGCACAAGCGACGGTAGCTATGCATTCACACCAAGAGAACATGCCGCAGACCTTCAATGAGAACAGCTTCTCTTGATCTGTGAGCTCTTTCTCAAAGTTTTGCACCACTGTTCCGATTCTACCTCGCCAGCATTCCCGGTCGTGCTTCCTCACCGGAATTCTCGTTCTCTGAGTCTTCAAACTGCGTTATCAAGAGGCGTCTTTATTGGCGGCGGCTAGCCAGCAGCCAAAAAGCATCAATGGAAGATCAAAAGAATCTTTGCTTGAAGCGTGACGAGAACGACGTCCAGATTTTGCCCCGTTGCTTTTGTGATTGTGTACTAGCGCTAATCTGTCAGCAGATGCGTGTCACTTTGAGAATATAGTTTGAAAATTGAAATGGAAACCTTTCGGGTTTTGAAGAAGCTAGTGTGAGGCTGCAAAGTTCTTGGTCTCAAAGGTAAAGCTAACTGCTGTCGGCAGCCGCTGGTTTGTACAATGGTTCATGGTTCAGATGATGTATCCGACAACGAGGGGCTAAGCCACGGTCACTATAGTAATGGTATCCTCGTACGGCGGCCAAAACAACGGCGATTGACTCTTTAGTAGATATTCCTGCTGGCATAGCCGTATCATTTCTTCCGTATGATGCAAATGTATCTCAGGTCAGTAGAAAAGGATCTCAGTTATCATATGCAGAGTTATATCATCAGCATCAAAGCGTCCAAAAACGCTAATCTTGTAAGGGTGGATCCAAAATGTCTACGATCTACGAGGACATAGGAACCCCCATACCAACTACACTAGAAATAAATTCAGACTTGTGAGGGATAATGGTATATAGAGGATATACTATAAGTGACCCAGTATATACATTTATGAAAGGAGTGGTGTAATTTACATTTGTTTTGAGTTTCCAGAATGTTTCATATGAAAATTAGATCAAGAGTTTCCTAAATTTGATATACTGGATCACAAATTGCATATCCTATTTATCCTATAAGTTTTATTTGATTACATATACTAACGAGGGTGCAGTGATATTGTCAAAAAAAGTGCAAGTAACGCAGCCAAAGTAATTTACAAACTTGACGCTGGTAAATCTAGACTGCACTGGTTACCATAAATATGTATTTAGTTACTGCAAAATGCATACAAATAAGTTATCCACTCATCTTAAACAAACTAAACAATATTTTTTATACACATTAAATACTGGGATCCACTGCGTTCGCAAATCTCCAAATACGCATAAGTCCGTAGCCAGAAGCTCACGGTACCATATTCTCTCACTGACAACTAACCGACCCAATTGCAGCATAATAAAAATGAAACATTTACTGTAGAACAAATAACTTTGTTTTGGTTCCCATCGATGCTCGTTAAGTTGATCGTTAAGCCGCCCGCATGCCTTTATCCATCTTAAACATTTCTCCAAATTATACTTTTTCTGAAAAAAACGGACAAACCTCACCCCTACCAATCAATCGTTCTGGAAACCTCTCACAAGTGCCCCTGACAACCATTTTGATGAAAACACCGTACGAGAGTGTGGATCACATGTGCGTTGTCTGTGATACAAAGATGGCCGACCAAAATCGCTAGCCACGATGTAAATGTAGTTCTGATTTGCTGAAAACAAGCGCTATTGATCAATTAAATGCCTATGATCTCGACCTACTTGACGGTCAACCAAATTTTTTGAGAAACATTTTCCCTTCTGGGGGCCACAGCAGCTGAGTGGTTAACGCGCAGCCCCACTTCTCCTTTGGCTACTTTGAAAAGTTCAAGCACGGGATTTGAATTGTTTTTATTTTCATTGATAACATTGTCAACATCATTAGACAAAAAAAATTCTAAATGTTTGCAAATGCAAACGAAAACAATCTTGATGCAAGACTAGTCTTTTAAGCTATGGCTGCTTCATTGTGCGTGTCTTTGTGCGAGAAGAACCTGCTGGGTTCTGTTTTAGTAAGTTTTTAACTTCCAATTTTCATTCCCCTGGAAAAGAAATCCGGCTTCCTCTTCCTAGTTCTTGTGTAAACATACTATACTGTATGTCCAGCGCACTAAGAACTTTGACATTTTCATTGTTTAATATACCGTGCATCCATTCAATATGGTTGGTGTAAAGAGTAAAATAGAGGCGAGCCGTTTCTTTTGAAATGAAAGTGAAATATGAACGCTTGATGCGTTGAGAAAATGGTTGTATCGCTTTTTTTCGTCCACTTTCTACCACGGAGGAGAACTCTTGAAGCTCATCTTCCAAAAGTAAGTTAAACTTCACTTTATTTATCTTTATAGAGCATATTGTTTCGTGAAATGTTTATTTTTTAGTACAAAACAATACAAGTTACTTTTACAAGCCTTAAACATACAAAATATAGCACTGAAGCAACTTAAGAAAAAATGTATCTTACGAACGATATTCCGAAACCTCGTTCGTAAATAGAGCAGCGTCTGAATTTGATATAAATAATGGGACTTAAACAAGAATCCTCGACATGCTGCATTAGTGCTGTTCTTTTTTTCTGGGTTGGGTTGATGATTCTCTATAAGGTTTTTCTGAACAGTAAACATGCCTTGATCAACGTTTTATGGAATCATCGCCAAGTTAAAGATCTCAGACTAAAAAGGAAACCTCATGGGAAGCGAAATTTCCAGAAAAGCAAATGATTGCAGGTGAATCCATGTCACGTTTGAGTGTTGCCTCTACTTTGGTGCAATGGCCTCAGTCAAAACAAGGAGTCATTATGGCTCAATTAAATCTGACATTAGGGCTTTGTCAAGACAGAACAATAGTCACACGCATAATTTGGGTTGCGTTCACGGATGAAAGCGTTTGGAGGTCGACACAAACAGGAAAATGGTTCTGTTCGGATATCGTCGTGGTCGGTCGATACAGAGTCGGTCTCCCGGGACCTCGGTCCCACTCAAATCTTGCAGAATTGTCACTTTTTTCCTCATCACCTCGCTTCCCCTCGAATAAGAGATGCTGTAGGCGGGGGTTGCTTAGGGTGACATCGGGAAAGGCCAAAATCCTCATGTCAGGTGTCTCGGGCATTACAATCGAGCAGTTCCAAACTAATTGTGAGAAAATCAAATCTGAATATGCACAAGTAGGTCTTTGATCCAGCATGAAGTTACCTGCGCTTATTGTTAATAACAAAGCCGATCTTCGGGATAACCAGCAATACATTTTTTTGAAAGAATGTACATTAAAGCCCCATTGTGTAGACTGTATCGTCTAATGTGTATGAAAAGTAGTGCCACAGGGCACAGTGTATACAGCAAGTTTCCATATAAACATGGCTTCTCTAGGGATTTCTCAACCTGACTTTTTATTTTATTTTATTATTTTTAATAACATTGATATGATAGTCAGGGTATTTTGGCCTAGTGTTCAAATCAATGTTTCTTTTAATGAGCCCAGTCCCTTTAACCACACTGTTGCATTACTGACCAAGTGCTCACTCATACCCATTGGAGAAAATACAGTTGTTTAAGAAATGGCTGTTATTAGTATTACAACCTTCTTCCTGACATTGTCCCTACTATACAACGTCAATAATCATTTAATGCGCTATTAGTCGATGTCATATACAATGCTGGTCTGCTATATGTTACCGTCACCGCACCATAAAAATGCTGAGATGTTATTGGCTGAACTATCTCCCACAATGTCTTTCAGTTCAGAACCTCGTGTGTTTCGTAAAGATTCAATACAATACCGTGTTTATGTGGTGTAATAATTTGCTATGAATCCCAAAGATTGCACTGATGCGACGAGGCATCAAAAATTAAGCTTACATTATGAACAAATGCGAAGCGGGGACACAGATCATCACCTTTGGCTATAACTAATTGACCGCATGGAATATTATTAAATTGAGCGGGCAATTAAAGCAAATATAAATCCAAGCCAGTGGAAGTTTTAAAACCAGTTCAATTTTCTATTTTGAATATACACTATCTACTCCACTTGGCCAGCTAAAATCACGTCAAATATAAAGCAAATACGTTTTTCATCACATGTATAAAGTAAAGGTTTCTTATTTTCCTCATGCTTAAGTTTTTGAGTATTTTCTTGCCCGAATGTTCGTTTAAAGATTAGGGGATGGTTTAATGTTAACCTGTGCAGTCCTTTGAGACATTTTGTGATTAACACAAATAAATGTGACTTATTCACTTCATTGTATTTTGATGTTTTGGCAAATTACAATAGATAAGTGTGCCCGCTATGTCAATTTGACATTTCAACCCCTACCTTAGAACTGATTCGTGTTCGTGTCCCAGGGCTTCTACCGTTGCTTCAGTACTGGGTCTTGGTTGTGTGCGTCACCTTGAGAATCAAGCTCAAATAATTTTTCATCCATTTCCTTTTATAACCAAGATATCTTGGTTGTCTTAGTATGTACACTTAAATATACATTTTTACCTCAAAAGTTCTCTAGTAACATCCATTACTCCCCTTACCTTGTTCATAACTCAAAAGCCTCCAAACACTATTTTTTGATTTATTTTACCGGGTAATAGAGAGAAAGTTTGTCCTGAACAAAACAAAAAGACGAAAGCTCAACCGGCTTGAAAAGGATAAAAGCACATCAGGAAATCCATAAACGGATAGACAAAGTCCTTGGTCCAAGAACAAACTCAAGCCGGTCTCGGATTTGTGTCTCCTTTATTGGTCCTTAAATGCCGCTCAGTCATTGTTTTTTGAAGCTGCTGTGGGGTTTTAGTATCAGATTTGTCTCTTAACTGCATTTTGCTATGCGACGCGCTCTGCAGCTCAAACACTGCACATTCATTATCATGCACTTGGCAGGCTTGGTCTGTAATGTACTGAGTGTCCTCATTTGCATACAAAGATGTCTCTACTGCATAGCAGATGTAATGAAATTAGTATGAAGACTAGAGGACCTTGGAGGAAGCTTATTGCGCCACTGAAACATGTTAATACCGAATGCCTTCTGTCAATGAACTGCTTGATGGTGGTGTGCCTTCTTTTCTCTCGCTGTCATTTTTATACCCACTTTTCTCCCAGATGCTTCTTCTCTCATTAAAAAAAAACATTTTTCTCGATGCTCCCTGAGTATCTTGCTTGTCGGCGCAATCTATCTTCGCTAAATCTACTTTTGACGGCGGGAATTCTGTGTGAGTCATTGTTGACAACAGCTGCAGCAGCTTCATCACTTATACACAGGCCAATTTTATATTTTCTTCAGCTTACACATTTACCTGTGAAAGTTGTCATTTGCCCCTGGTGGATTGCAATAATCTCTTTTGGGTCCTCTTTGTTGCAGCCATTAAGAGCCGTGAAACTGTCTAGGAGTCAAGAGACAATTGTGAACAAGAAAAAGAAAACCAGTACCACCCAGGTTCTTGTTCATCGAGTTGTTTTCCCTCTGAAGTTTTTTTTTTTCTTTCACTCTTGTTATTGAATGTGACCACAATCGACATCAAGTCACAATGGCGAAATCCACAAACTGAAAGGTGGGTTGCAAAGGTTTTCATTTACAGCAGAACCCCCGGATACCATGTTTTGGGGTGAAAAGAGTAGTTGTTTTTTCAGCCCCTCTAGGGAAAATACCCCACTATACCACATCAATTTAAATTGTTTTGCGTGCCCCAAAATATATTAAACTCCAACTTGCAGGGTTTTTGCCTACGTCAATGTATTTGAAATGCCTGTCTGTATTGGTTGGCGTGCTGTCAGTTTGAGTTACGACATCATGAAAATAGTGATAACATTTTGGTCGAATTACCTCCCACAATGCCTTTGTCATCAATCATTTCAGAATCTCATGTGTCAGCTATACTCTTCAGAAATGTATGTCCTATATTTAATTGCTGTTGGTCCAAAGCTTGCAGTGATGCTAAAGAGAGAAGCAAAAATATTATAACCATGGAAAAATCTTGCAATTGTCAAGAAATATGAGGAAGGTACACAAATTGCGACCCTCGCCTTGCCCACTACACCAGCTCAAGTCACATCTCACCAAAGGTCAACTAAATTTATTTTTTCCTTTCCATGTTTGTTTATTTAGGATGATATTTAATGATTTTCACGCACATCAACATAAGTAGTATTTACTATGTCCTTATTTGGGTATTTTATTGTTTTCATCAGCGATGCCAGAAGTGGTCGAAAGGCACTAGATAATTACCACAGATTTCTATCCCACGCGATACAGGATTTTTAATTTCAAAACCCACCTCAGAACTGATTAATGTTGTATCCCCGAGTTCAACTGTATATTGTAACAGTAGTTGTATTCACTTTAAATGCAGTTTCTCCAGTCTGGAGGAATAAAAACTTGATGGAGCATAACGGTGCTACTTCACAGCTTCTTAGCAACTGCCTTAGTAATTCTATAGCATGCACCAACAACAGGCAGGCTTGCATAAAAGTAACTACCATTATGTTTTATTGTTTGAGTCTTAATTACAGACTAAGTGTGCATGGTCTTCTGTGCTCTTTTTCACTGTATTTGCTTCTCGGGTCTTTGGCAGCTGTCAGTCTGGCAGCCAGTCAGAACGTGGCACTCTGTGAACAAGCGCAAAGTGACAGCTTGCGAGTGTGACTTTTAACAGACACGTTTGAGGGTCTCTTCACTGCAGGCTGTCAAGTCCGCAGAATAGCCCGATCCTCTTTCATAGGCCCAAGATAAATTATATAGCTGAATAAAATGTCTTCTTGCTCGTATTGTTACTTTGTATATGTTAAATTCTTTGGCAGGCTAATGTGCTGTCCACTTTCGTTTCAATGTCATCGGTCATCTTTAGATAAAACAGTTACAGCCCTAAAATGAAGCCAAAAACCTTGTTTGAAACTATGTTTGGAAATCCAAAAAATGCTTAAAAACCCTAATACAAACCCGAAACTGTCGTTGAAGCCTGTAAATTCACACCTCAGTGGGAAACACTAAATTCAGTTTAAAACCATAACAAGGAGTACAAAAGACTTGTTCTGAAACTGTTTGAAACCCTGGAAACAATTTAAAATTCTAGTATAAAGCTGAAACCCAAATTAAAACCCCCACAATGATGCCAAACCCCTAAATTAAGTTTAAAACCTTTTGCATGGAGCCAAGTTCCTATTTGCAAACTCTAGATTCAGTTTAAAACCCTAACGTGGGGTCCAAACCCTAGTTCTAAAACATTTTAAAAAACTTTAAAATACGAATTGGAAGCCATGCGACTTGGCAAGTGTAGAGATTCGTGTGCCTTTGTATTTTATAACAGCCAGGAAAACAAGGCTTGTGATTATCATGTATTTGCTTCTCCCCTTTAGCATCATTGCAATCATTTTGACCAGTAAATAAATACATCAAGTACAGCATAATGTAAAAACTTGGAAAAACTTTATGAAACACAGGAGATTGCGAAATGCATCGTGGGAGGTAGTTCCGCCAATAGCATATGTGCATTTTCATGATGCGGTGATGCATACCAATAGCATATAGCATGGACTAATAACAGATGGGTATCTTAGAGACATAACTCATCATAACTATTAATTGTACAAAGTTTGCATTTTTTAAAGCTTTTGAGCTTGTGAAATATTTTGTCATAGAGTGGGAAAAATCCTGTAAAGTGGGGCCAAAGAAAAACGCATTTTATTCCAGATGTAAAGTGAAAAGATCGTAAGGTGGGGGATGCTGTATCCCAAGGGTTCTATTTTTTTTTTTTTTTCAAATCGTTGCCAGGTTTACTGGCACTAAAAGAAAATGCAAAACAATAAACTATGTTGAACTTCTTTTTTAATGAAAGTTTCACTTTATTTTCTTTCTTTCCAAGTCGAGACATGTACTGCTAGAATGCATTTTTGATAAATACGTAGAAATTAGAACAGATGGCTTGATAGTGAAATCACTTGTACTGCATTCCCTTAGTACTGCTTTAGATGTTTTTATTATCCAGGGCCCTTCCTACCCTGAGACAGTTTTAAATAGGATCTGTAGAAAAAGACCCATACCGCTTCAGAATTTCCATTTAGCTCTCTGATGCTATCCTTAATTATTCCTGTGCTAGTACGTTCCTTTCTCCTAATATGGCAGGTCATATTCCAGGCTATTGTTCAAAGCGCCTTGTGTAGCTTCCCCGCAAGCCCGGGACGTCAAATAATGTTAGAAGCCAAACCGAAAGAAAATCTAAAATGAGGGTAGCTGCAGGAAAAATCAGCAGTTCCAAGGGATTCACTGTGTATCATGCAATGAATTTCCCTCCCATTGGATCGCCGTGCTGCGTCCGCTGCCAATCCAGCAAAAACTTCAGATGTCACAATACAGCCACATCTGCGGTATTTATTCATGTATAATGCACTCTTGTGCATGTCGCGCACCCCAATTTTAAGAATAATCTTATTTTTTTGTGCAATTCACTGGGCGGCATTAGCTTAGGAGGTAGAGCGCTCGTCTTGGGATCCTCCTTGTTGTATGTCGAAGTGTCCTTGGGCAAGACACTGAATCCCTAATGCCCCCAATAAGCAGGTCGGCTCGGCGCATTGCATGGCTGCATGGCCGCTCTTGGGTAAGTGTGAAGCACATTGTAAAGTGCTTTGGGAGGTCCTCACTTGAGAAGAGCTATATAAATGCAATTTTTAAGGGCGGCATTAGCTTAGGTAGAGCGCTCGTCTTGGGATCAAGAGATTGCAGGTTCGGTTCCCGGCTCCTCCGTGTTAAATGTCGAAGTGTCTTTGGGCAAGACACTGAATGCTCCCAATAAGCAGGTCGACGCCTTGCCTGGCTGCATGGCCGCTATTATAGTGTGTGAGTGTGTGTGTGAATGGGTAAGTGTGAAGCACATTGTAAAGCGCTTTGGGAGGTCTTCATTGACTTGAAAAGCGCGATATGAATGCAAATGCAGACCACAATCAAAATAAATTATATTCTATTCTTCTACTTTAAGCATTGTACATGACAAACGTTATTGAACATGTGTGGCCATGATTAAAATAATTTATTGACAATGTGAACTGTGAACACGATACCAAGATAAGATTTAGAATGCATTAATGTCCTTCAAAGTCTGATTAATCTTCGTGCTTGTTTAGTTTTTTTTTTATATATATATCTCTTTCAGGAGGACTAACATTCGCCTCTGGTACCGTGACTAAAAACTTGTGATTATAAGATCAAACGGAATGCCTTTTTGTATGTCATCTATATCACTGTTGGTCTAGTGCATGTTTTTTTTTTTTACGTTTTTGAAGATGGTAGCTTTTTGTTACAGATTAGCACAAAAAGCACTTTTTAAAATAACAACTTATTTTCTCATGTATGTGATGTTATGTTATGACCAAGTCAATTATTGTTAGTCAGGGTAAATAGACTCGGTTGACCAAAGATTAGACTTACCCAGCGCTGGTGAGCTTTTCTCAGAAATGGTCCACGGGTACTTCAGCTGTATATATATATATATGTATATATATATATATATGTATATATATATATATATATATATATATATATATATATATATATATATATATATATATATATATATATATAAGGTTAAGATTATAAAAATAAATACATAAATATTTCTATTACAACTGTTTTAGAACAAAAGCCAAGAGTCAAGCCTAAAAAGCAGCAATATGAGAATAATACAAATGCAGCACTGTATAACAAAAGTAGCTTCCATTGCACAATATTTTAAAAATAAAGTAATGAAATGAAATGATCTGCATTTTATATAGCGCTTTTCAAGTCAATGACTTCCCAAAGCGCTTTACAATGTGCTCCACATTTCCCAATAGCGGCCTTGCAGCCATGTAAGGCGCTAACCTGCTTATTGGGGGTGTTAAGGGTTCAGTGTCTTACCCAAGGACACTTCGACATGTAACACGGACGAGCCGGGATTCGAACTGGGATCCCTTGATCCAAAGACGAGCGCTCATTGTTTCGGTTTCCATAGTGACATCCGATTTACAGGTCTTTGTGCAGGAACAGTAACATGTTTACTGTCACAGTTGCCCGAGGCGCCCAATCGGCCCCGCCCGTTTGGCTTCCCTGCTATTTAAGCTCAGTGCTCTTGCTCACCATTTGTCAGTCCGTCAACGAACCTTTGCACCCGCAAGACATGTGTTTTGACTCTGTCCGGTATCCTGTTTGTTTATCCTGTCCTGTATCGATCCCGTTTATATTGTTCTGTTTTGATATCAGTCTCCGGTCTCCAGTGTCTGGTATCGTTCCCGTCTATCTCGTTCTGTCTGATCCCTCATTTGAATCCAGTCTCCTATATCGGTTATCTATCCTGTCATTCCCGTTCTGTCCGATATCGACACCATCTGTCCGTATCGGCTCGTGTAACTGGTATCAATCTCATTGGTCTCTGGCTTCTTGTTGTTCCACGCCAGAATTCTATCTTTCTTCTTCCTCCCAGCGATCGCCGAATCACTGGCGTTTGTGTTAATGTGTATGACTGCCCCATTCCCGTAAAATAAAGCTTGTGTAAGAAACGTTACGCATCTGGGTTCTCCTCCTTTTCCGGTTCATGACATTTGCATGTTTGGTTGTAGGGTGGACTTTATTATGTGTAAAGGTAAATTGGCCACACTAGTGGACCACTTTAGCACACAACTTACACCTGACATTGTCCTTTTCTGTAGATGAAAAACAAAACACACCGTGCTGCGCTTCCTATTTGCCTATGTTATTTTTAGTATGGATGCGTCCCCTATAGATTCAGCAGCAGGCTTATGTAGGAAGAGATGCTAATGGTCATAAACCTAGGCATATAACTAAACTGTAGCGACGTGTCAATCCCAGGACAATATAATCGATTTGATCAAAAGACTTGCTTAGTATCGATAATATCAATATTTGGATCAATCCGCCCGCTCCTACTTCCCGCCCATCCAATCGCCGTGAGTCATAGTTTAACTGCCTGCTGCATCCGCTGATCACCTGCCAACACAGCAAGGACATCAGAAGTATATTGGCAATCATTATACACCCGCATCTACTTTATTTTACAAGCTGGTTAATTACCAATCACACCAGAGCCGACCTCCCCCCGGAGCCTTCTTCCTGCACCAACTCCCTCCTCCTCCCTCTGCACCATCGATCCTAACTAAAGTAAACTTTCTCAGGGCTTTTTATTTGTTTGCTTTCAACACCTTGATGATTCCCAGCTGTGTGTTGTGCGCTAGCAAAGATGGTAATTTGTTTCTGATGAAAAAAAAATAAATCATTAAGCCGTTGCACAATACCCAAGAGGGAAGGGAGCTATGGGAAAGGCTTTCTTGTACATGAAGCCTATTGCACCCTGGATTCTGATGCTGAGGGAGTTCACACTGTAGTTTCTAATTAAACAGTATGTTGTATTTACTGTGATCTCCTACTTTGTAACTGAAATAATGGTCTCTTTTTCTCCTTTTTTGTCATGCTCAAATCTCTCTGCGGACATAGGTAAGTCAGCCAATCTGTTTCATATGTTCGCGACGCCCTCGTGTTGTGTTTATACTTCCACATTCCAGAATTACACATGATGATCCCCCCGTGTGTGATAGATGATGACGGGGGCCACACTCATGTATTCTACCAGGAAGACATATGACAGACGCGCCTCCTTAGGAGGATGCACATTTAAATTGCATGCAAACAGCAATTTATCATTGCCAGCTGCCGTGTGCAACTTGGGTGTGAGGTAGCAGGATTGAAGAGCGTGACATCTCCGGAGTAAGCTTTTGTTCCCGCATTGCTATATTTTATCACCTCTGCACTGCTGAAGCTCCTGCTTCAAACAATCAGGTTTGTAAAAAATATTGCATTTTTAACACAACTTCCTTCTATTCTGTCCTACACTATCACGTGGGATTTGAGGCAAATCACTAAATGGCTGTGGTACTTGTGTCTCTAGAAAAGTTTGCAAAACATACCTGTAGAGTAGACCCTTGGGTTAAAGCGCCCGCCATACAAGGTATTCACTTTATAGTGTTCACCTATTATCTATGCACGTTATTCGTGTGGTCTTTCAACCGCTTCTTCTGCCCACCAGCCCTGTGTGGCCGAGGTGTAACTGACAATAAAGGATTCTGCGTGGTCATCTGTGGCTGGGCATTCGAATGACATGCATGTCATCAGCATATTGCAACTCAGTGATGGTGTCTGAGGTCAACTTGGTGCTTGTAGTCTCCTGATGTTAAACAGGTTACCATCAAGCCTAAAGTAGATGGTAACTCCAGCCTGCTTTTCTATCCTCCTGAGTAGCAGTGAAGTTACACAGATAAGGAAAATGTGGATATGAACTAGAGCCGCCTTGGCTCACTCCAGTTTCCAGACTAATGGGTTCTGAGCTGTGCCTTCCAACAACCACGCAGGACATCATTCTGGAATGGAACTGTGCAAGGATGTTGAGATACTTGGGTGGACATCCATGTATCTTCAGTAATTGCCACGGTAGGTCCCAGTTAACTGTTTAAATGCCTATGACGGTAGGTCCCAGTTAACTGTTTAAATGCCTATGAGAGTTTAAGAAAGGCAATGAAAAAGTCATTGCGTTGCTCCCGTCTTTTTTTTTGGGACTTGGCGCGTCTCATGCAAACTGTTCCCTGTCTTTTTGAATACCACACTCCGTTTCGATATTGTGGTGCTGAATATGCATAGCATGACCTTGGCAAGGACCTTTCCAACTGTGTCCAACAAAGAGGTACCCCTAATGTCAGAGCAGAAAGTACTTTTTCTGTGTTAGTGGAGATGGTCACAATGTTGTCGTCTTTCCAGTGTTGTGGGACACACTCTTGTAGCGATGCACTGTGAGACAAAATTAGCCTCCTTCCTTGAGGAGTTCAGCTGGGATCCGGTCAGGTTTATTGGATTAGTTTTTCAGGGGTTTTCACTGCATACAGGGTTGCTTAGAAGGTAGGCGGGTCATTGAGGTAGGCCGATCAAGGTATGGTCGGATGTTTAAAGTGCTCTGGAGGGGTCCACTGGTCCACTGGGGTGGGCTGGTTGAGCAGGGTATTAAAATGCTCAGCCCACCGCTCCACTATTACGAGCAGTTTCTGGGGCCGTAGATGGTTTTCACTGCATCATAGAAATTATGCATATCACTTCTATCAGCGTGAGTTTGGATCTCATTAGTTTTTTTGTATCCAGCCGACATTTTGGAATATTATGAGCGTTGTTTGGACCTCACGAAGATGGGCTTGCCACAGCTTTTGATGGAGTTGAGATTGTTCAGAGTGGCTCCGTGTGCCTTGTGCATTTAGTCTAAGAGGGTGGAGATCTCTCTGGCATTCTGGTCGAACCAGTCTTGATGTTTTTTTGGTCTGGAAATCATCAGCTTGGGCTGCAGTATGAAAAAGGATGTCAGAAAGAAATGTTCGCTTCCCGACGATTCCCAACTCTGAGCTGTTCTGCCGCTGTATTTGCCAAATTATCAGCCACCTTAAAGCCACAGTGTCACCACTGAGGAGTCTTGCACAGTTGAGTGTCATCCTCTTTGGACCAACATGATGCGCTAGGGGCCGTACATGCACCCTGGCCTTTACAACATCATCAACAAGGAGCAAGGCTTGCAGTCAGGCTAAAGGGAGAAGCAAAAACACAATAACCATGGAAACGAAACAAGGCTTATGATTATAACAAAATGCGAAGAAGGCACAAAAATGTCTACCCTTGCTAAGTTACAAGGCTATAAACAATCGATGATCGAGACTATTATTAGAAATTTGGTGATTAAATCAAGGAACAGTTGTAATGGCACTCTTAAGTGGAAGTTTTGAAATAAATATAGTTCATAATTTGCCGTTACCACCTCTTATCTTCCTCTGCATCCACCCGCTACTCCACTCGACCAACTTGGGTCACTTCACACCAAATAGATAAAAAAACAATTATACTTATATTGTTATCTAATCATATATGAATATTACACCTAATAAATACTTTGTTATTTGAATGGTTTTATCTAAGGTACAGATCACATTGGCAAGTTACTAAAGTAATTTCAATTTGTCATCCCTGCCTCAGTACAGAAACATTTTGAATTAGGGGGGTCTACTGTATTGTTTGTAGAATATGATATCGAAAGAAAAATCCACCTGTTTTATCTAATTTTGAAGGTGGACATTGTTGGAGTTGGTTTTGAGTAATAATGACATAAATGATGCCAAAACTAACTCACTTTCGGTATTTCTGTGGGTTTTACTGGATTAATCAAAATGCTGTGTATAGATGATTTCCCGTACAAAATACTATTGTAAAGGAATTGTTTGGGTTGACTTAAAAAAAAAAAGGGAAATTCTAGGTTTGTGTCTCAGTAGCTTTGCCACGATGCTGCAACATCAATTCGGGCCTAATTTCAAGATCGCCTCCACCACAGGGGAGGTTGAGACCACTGGTCATTTTCTGATCCCCAGGTATCTTATTGATTCAGCTCTCAGCTGGAGTGCTTCTTCCCATCGGGCTTTTTCCTGTCACGTAGCAACACCAATGTTCAAATTCAGTTAAAGCCTAGAACTTTTTGTCATTTTGTTGGAGGTTAGTCTTAAAGACAATTGGAAATTGTGATGACTTTATTGTTCCTGCTAGGAATCCCGGTTGACCAATAGTGGCAGGAGACAATTTGATACCAGAAGAATGCCAGAATGGAAGTTACACCAGCCAGTGTAGACTTTTACATCAGGAAAAAAGCACTGTTACTTTGATTAATCAAATTGTGTTGTAGCGTATTTAACTTGTATTTAAGAAAAGTTAAGTTTTCATTTATTTCAGTTTCCAAGCACTACATTTAAAATATTTTGGATTATTATCCAGGGTGTCTTTTATCTTATTTTCTCTTTGAATACAATATTCCATTACACTATCAATGACAATAAAAAAAAAATTAAATTGAAAACACTTTTTGCCCTGCTAATTATTGGTGGTCTATTGAACTAGAAATCCCGTACTCAGTCTAGCTCAGTCCCATTAGTCACCTAGTCAAGTATTCAGGTGAAGTCACACGAGAAATTCCCTAAAATAATGTGTAGGAATGTAACAGTTTAATTTGTTCAATTCTGGCCAAATGAGTTTGTTGCGCTAAAACCCATGGTACATGTTCTTTTTCTTACAGAAAGTAAACATTATGTAATCAGAAATAACAGCAGTCATAAAAATGATGGTACGGTAATAAAGCTCAAACTTTTCACTGCATTCAAACAATTTGGTGATTTGAAACTTTATTACCGAAGTTAAACTTCTGATCCTATGGTCTTTATTTTTTCTCAGTGTCCAGCCAATTCTTTTAGGGTTGATTTCAAAATGTAAGGTCATTTTTGGGTTTGTGGTTCTGTAGCTTAACCACAATTCTTGCAACATTGTTTCAGGCCGAATTTCAGAATCACCTGTGATTTGGAACTTTACTAAGGTTGAATTCCATGATCCCATTGTTTGTTTTGTATCCTTCGTGGTGTTCGGCAGCTTGTTTTCCTTTTTTTCTTACAGTATCATTGAAGTTCTGACTGAAAGGGAGAAAGCGGGGGGCCAGGTTTCCAACACTTTGCTCCCAGGATTGCTGTCCTTTTCTGTACACTGTCATATGCGTTAACAATCTGAGCCCAAATTTCATGCCTATCGTCTTCTGTGTCAAATTAATCCGTTCAACGTTTGGCACATGTCCGTCAACTCCCATAGAGAGGTTCAAGTTGTTTTTAAATCGGTCATTTATTATATTGACGGCTCACTGAAAGCATCCATTGATTTGCCATCGACGCCCTGGTGAGCAACAGATAAACCGTCAGACGGCATGAGATAAGTAGCTGTCGTTTCCCCTGACAGCTGCAAATGTTACGAAGGACGGCGCAAAGTCACATGTCCCCCAAAGTCAGAACCAGAGTATTGAACAGCCGTCCCATTTACACACACTGCGAAACTAAAGCTCGGATCCAAAGGTCTAACCTTGGACAATACCCAAGATGTTGCGTTAAATTAGTTCTTATGCCAACACATTAGAAATTAGTGGTTGGAGATACAGTGTATTTAAAGATTCAACCATTTTCTTTTCTTTATCATTTTTATTTTTGTCGAAACAAATTTTTAAACAAATGTGCACATTCACAACCATTGTGGTAAACATTAAACATTTCAAGAATTGTATTTTTTTTCGCACACTAAATGTTTTTGAATAGTTTAAGTTAAATACTGGGCTGCCCCACCTTGACTCTTGATCAAATTTTTTAAGAAATGTCCCTTTTTGACCATCTGAAGGGCCTGAGCGCAGTAGAATTATTGTTCCACTTTTCTAAAAGAGTTGTGGTGTTTGGTGTTTGAAAGAGTTGAGAAGACGCACACAAAATATTATAGTGAGAAGTAATCAGCGACCTTACAATATTGTCAAAAAAGTGCCTAAATGTGAACAATAATTTTATTGTAATCATTATGGAGTAGGACAGAGTACAGAATTAAACAAATACTTAATCAAGTTCGCCCAGATGATAACAACACTGAAAAAAATACAAACAATAAAATGCCCCAAAAAATTGCCATTTTGAAAGGGACAACATGAGAAAAATGAATGGGTCAACATCATCTTTTTTTTCTCTTGTATTGCAGATATATTGGAATTCAAGACTTTGATTCGATTGTATCTGCCGATACAATCATTTTTCGCCCTCCTGACCCGGCACACTGGCCAAAGTTTTGAACCCAATGCAATCCACGACTCAAAAATATTACCCAAACCTGCTGCATGTAAATTGTTCAAACATTAATATATTATTATTTTCAATAACTTGATATACTGCTATCATGTATACATTATTGTTCTAAATGTGTACGACTAGTGCTGGCAGGATACACGTTGTATTGACAAAACATGACGTGTTCAAATGGGCCAGAATGGATTAATGAATTAAGCAATATTTGCTATAGGATAAATATATCCAACACTCGACAACCAACCTGGAAGGGACTCGTAATGAAAGCCGAGCCACCGCTGTAACGCGAATTTTACTTTGTTTTGCAACAATATGCAATATTAGCCTCCTTTTAAATCAGTTCTTTGTTCAAGGACACTGCAAACTTCTGTCTAAACAGTACATAGCTGTGACTACTGGATAAAAGCTCTATTGAATGTATTCGAGGCTCTGCTCTGAAGTCAAATTCAAACATATACACCCAGTGCTATCTTTTCTTTTCTTTAACCGGTCTCCCCTGCTTTAATCCCAAAATATGTCTGAGTTCTTCTGAGTAGAACTGCCCTGCTGGGATTGTGTTCTATATTTACATCCTGTTAAATGGCCATTAAAGAGCTTGTGATTTATTGCAGGAAGTCAAGCTGTTAGCCGTTTCTCCTAATGTTACAAGGTTAGCCGCGGGAATCAGGGGCTCACTTGCCTTGAAGTTTTTTTTTTCGTCTCAGTTTGCCACTTTTATAAGTCATATTCAAATATATACTCTGAGCTTTTTGTGTGTGTTTTATTTTCCTCTTGGAATTTAAGGGTTTAGCGCTCGCTTTGTTGTCTTTGGTAAGCCTTTTACATATTCTACCATCGATGTTAGATGTTACTCTTATCTCAAAATATGTCACTGCCTACATTTACACATGATTAGTTATTATTTATAACTTTGACTATTTGGCTTTTGACATCTATCACCTTGCTTCTTTGAATAGAATACACAGTGAAAGACTGGAAACATGAATTTCAGTTAATGTGGCAATGTGATCACTAAGGGTGGTCTTATCGATATTAAGCAAGTACTTGGATTGGATTAATACTATTGACCTAGGATCGATACATCTCTCCTCCACCATTTTATTCAAAACACCGCTTCTCCCTTGTAGTCAGAGAAGCGTGGTGTGGACTATTTTTTCCCAACTACAGAAAGGACAATGCCAAGTGTAATCTACATGGTAAAATGGTCTGCTACTTTGGCAACACCACACATTTTCAGGAAGACTTGGGGAAAAACTCCCAAAATGAATGTTCCTGAACCAAAACCCGGTAAATCCGTTGTCACTATGACAACAGAGTAAATGAGAGACAACTGACTTCTAGTAGACATTGTTGTTCAGTATTTGAAATTTCGTTACAAAGCTGCTTTTTTAGTTTGACTCTCCATTTTTGTTCTGAAACAATTTGAATCTTAATATTCAGCATTTTTGAATATCTACATTGTCTGTCACTCATTTTTAGCCAGAATATTCTGTAAATGAAACCTTTCGAAGGAACTGCTATTTTCCCCAGCCTTTATTTTGATAACCTAATCAGAATAAAACGAACACATGGAATTCAAAATAAGTTTGCTTAGAACACTGCCCAATTGTGTCACTCTGTAAGCCTGCAGAAGGTATCTATAGTGCTCTATCCAATTCTGGGATCGCTTAAAATTTCATGTTAAAGCTTGTAGCAAATCTATTCCAGATTTACAATAAGCATTTAGAAAATGATTGTAAGCAATCTTAATATTTTGTATTTGTGAGTTCCTAAGTTCATTGTCCATTGCTAGTTTTTTTGGCCAGGATATTCTGTGAGCTTTGAAAGAACTACTCATCTCTCCAGCCGTTATTTCAATAAACTATCAAGAATCAATAGAGCGCGCAGGATTAAAAGAAAAACGACTATCTACAACAGAGTCCAACTGTGCCACTCTGCAAGCTTCCAAAAGCCAAGTTTAACAAGATCAATGACATAATGTGAAACCTTTCGGGTCTAATCGTAAAACGGCTATGTGACTAAAGCAATGGTTCACCCCGTGCCGCTCATATCAAGCAGAAAATTGCACACATGCATAGAAGCTTTAGTGGTTGCGTGGTCCATGCAGCCCCATTGGTAAACAAAACGGTTGATTCAGATAAGATGTAGCCTGCTTTCTACGCCAGCAGTCCGTCCTCGCGCTGCCTGAATACCAATTGGTCTACTCGGGCGGGCGTCACAAATTAGATCAAAGGTTGCATTTTGTAAGTTTAGCGCTCCAATGGCCTGTGCTTACTGCACTGCCCCTAAAAATACTTGGACAGTTACAATGCTGATTTGTGGTCAACAGATTATTAGGGAGTATACGTCGCAGGTTACAACCTTTGGCTGTTTAAAGAATTGCTATAAGTGTTAATGCAATTATTTATTTTGGTTTGAATGCTGCCACATGTTTGCAGTTATTTTACTACCAAAATTTAACATTAAAATGAATAATTTTTGTGACTGTGAAAACTTCCATTTGTGATGCTCAAATTTGGCCATTCAACTTGGCTATGATAGCGATTTGCATACCTTCTTTGTATTTCTGGACAACCATGGAAACGGAGCATGCAATCATCTTGTGTTTACTTCTTTCTTCAGCATCACCGCAAACCTTAGGACTCATAGCTCATTGTAGAAAAACGACAGTATTTTATCGCCAACTCGTAAAGTCTTTACGGAGCACACAAGCTTCTAACCTCAATGAAGGAGAACATTTTCGTGCTGTTCACGCTAAGTTATTTGTCATAGAGTGGAGGAAATACTGGCCCTAAAACTTTTACCTTTAAGTGAAAAAATACGGTGGAGGCATTTTATAACAGGAGTCTACTGTCTAAAAATTGGAATTGTTTTGGTAATCCAACTGGTGCTTCTTTATACTTTACCGATGATCTTTTCCAGGTTAAGACATCTACTACCTGGATTCATTTTTGATCAATTGGAAAAAAATGATTCATTATGGCCTCGCAACTTAGCGAGAATAGCCATTTTTGTCCCTTTTTCGTATTTCCTGATAATCACGGGCTTCGTTTCCATGGTTATGTTTTTGCTTCTCCCTCTAGCATCACTGGAAGTCTTGGAATCCATAGGTCGTAAATATGGAACAAAATATAGTATTCTATCGCTGACTCACAACGTCTTTATGAAACAAATGAGATTCCAATAATTCCATAACTCTACATATGCATGAACACTGCAAAGTTTGAATTTTCCAAGTTTATAAGCCTGTAAAATGATTTCTATTTGATGTTTTTAGTGAGGAAAATGCTGTAAAGAAGGGGTGAAAAACCCATCACTCCACAACATCAAGTAAAAAGTGTCATAAGGCGGGTACGCCGTATCCCGAGGGTCTACTGTATTATTCATAAGTTTAGTGAAGCAGTCCATATATCAATAGAAACCCTAAAGGTTAGGATGTGCAGTAACTTGAAATTCAGTGCAGGTGGTGGCCATGACAGTTGTGAGCTGAGGGATGTGGTTACCATTCTGCTTCCTGTCAAATTAATCTTAGCCTTGGGTGACCTAATTAGGCGAGTAATGAATCAAAAACAACCCCTGCACCCCCTATCGCAGCCATCACCGCCACCACCTTCTCAGATGACCACCTCCTGTTGCTGGGAGATATGTTAGTGCTTCTCGGGGGAGGACAGGTCTTCTATCACCACCTTCTAGAATCAAGGTTAGCTCTGACATCTAATGGCTCCTGAGTCAATTACGCTCACTCGTGCCCTGTTATTTTCCTCCACTAACACTAATTACCATGTTAACCAAAAGAGGGCACTCAAAGACCACTCTCTATGCAGGGTTTGTACGGTTGTATTGAAATTCTTGAAAATGCTTGAATTGTAAAGTTGTGTTTTCAATGAACGACAAGTGACTCCATTTACTTTAAAGGGCATTTACATTCTTGAAATTATTGCCATGTTTCTCAACAAGTCTGCTGAAAAACGCTGCGCTCTGATGGTTTCATCTGACATTCCCTTTCTTCCTCCATCATGATTAACGGAAGCCGGCATTAGTTTGACTGGCATGTTCGTATGAAGTGTCATCGCCCCCTAAAGGTCGCGCATAAGACAGGTGCATACTACACCTAAAAGGGGCACTATTTAATGTGCATTATTGCAAATATCATGTATGAATTATTGACATTATGGGCCATGCAAACAATTCAGGTAGCGTTTACCAGTGGTAAATTTTAATGTGAAGAACTTCCTGCTGCTAGAGAACTGCAAGCTACATATTTCGGTCTGACCAAACACGTATACGTATATCTAAAAATCGTATGTCTTGATAGATACACACACAAAATTAAGAATCATATATATTTATAATGCAGATATATTTGTGGCCACGCATAATAAATGATTCACAGCGGATTTCTTCATTTTATGGTACTGGGGGAATTGGAAATTTGGCTTTGAAAATCCTTAAAGTGCTTGGATTTGGCCATGAAAAAGATGTATGAAATCTGTATGATTTTCAAATACAGAATAGATATAGTGTGCAGTATCATTTAACAACAATTCAAACTTTACTCTGTTATTTTGCACAAAACAAAACCATAAACAACTCTTTCAAGTCGGTCTTCCGAAAGAGAACATTGCCATCTTGTAGCTACTACAAAATTCAGCAGCATGCGTGCTTACGAGGGATGGGGGAATCACATTGTTTTGAAATCGCTGCATTGGCTCCTCGTGCGTTTTAGGATGGATTTTTTTAGGTGCTTTTACTAGTTTTTAAATGTTTTACCGGTCTTGGGCCATCCTATATGTCCGATTTGCTTGTATTATATCCAGAGGAGGATAGTAATGAGTTACATATACTTTGTTACATATACTTGAGTACGCATTTTGTACCTCTAGGAGTATTTTTATATCACTATGTCTTACTTGAGTAGATTTGTGTAGTAGAAACAGTACTCCTACTTTGCTACATTTGACTGCATTAAACCTGTTGATTAGAGCCAATCTATGCGATCGAAGCCCCGCCCCTTTTGTGACCGATGACACAGGTCAAACAACGATGTGGTGAGGAAACACTTTAAAATAACTACTTTTTTGAGTCTTCAACTCTTGAGGACTAACCGATACTGCCATCAAGTATTGCCTCTACTCGTATTTGTGATACATAAACATTTCTCTCCCTGAAAAAAACTAAAGATAATTTAAAATAAATTCATAAAATATACTACTTTTTTTTCTTAGAACTGAATATGAATTGTTGCGATTTTTTATTCCAAGATAAGGTCAATTTATAGTATTGTCGACCACTGTAAAGACCTTCGAAACATAAATGAGGTTGGCAAAAGGTGAAATGGGAATTTGTCTGGGTTTTTTGGAGGCATGATAAACGTGGTCATCGATGGTCGTAAGCAAGGCAGTTTGTGTGAGCTAGCATTATATAATAGCAAGTGAGAACATTATGCATGTAACTGACCATGTTCATGTTCATTTTATTGTACTCTCTAAAGCCAAAGAGGATATAAAATATATTATTATTTTAAAAGCTAGACTTTTATTTTGAAGGGTGAATTTAGCAAGTCTACTTGGGCAATTCGAAAAGTCCACAGGCGAACGAAACGAGGTTTAGCAAACTTTAAGAAGGGGAAAGTGTTTCATGAGCCCTGGTTTGAAACCGCCACAAGGTATGTTTACTGTTTGTCATTTGTCGTACAAGAATCATTTATTCAATGGGTGTTGTATTGTGATTAAATTATCACAAGCATGAGTGATAAATAGCACTAATTAGACTTTCCTGTGTCCGCCTAAAAAGGGAAAAGTTAAAATGTTTATTTCTGTTTAATATTAGTGTCACAATGCACTTCATTGGAGGTTTGTGTTCAGTTTAAATGTTATTTTTCCTTATCTTTGTTGGATCAGTCATGTTTGTAGTAGCCGTTAGATATCACTTATAACATTGTGAATAAGAAGGACCGCTATTTCAATTTTCTTTTTCGTAGCTTTTACGTTGTTATGCCGTGCATTTGATGGAAACATTGCTTAAAACAGAAGACTGTCAAGTATTGGTTTGGTAGCTTGAACGGTCATCATTCAGCAGGAGACGCTACAATGCAACCAAAATATCAATGAATATAACAAAAATATAGCTATTGTGGCTGTATTGCACTTTCTGGACACATTTCAACATATTACCTATCGTTTTCTTTTATTGATGTTGAATATGTTTTGTGTACTGTTATCCAATGCTACATCTATTGCACCCTGGTCATCATGGAAGGGGGATTACCACTTGCGAGGTGAGGCCCCTTCCCTTCCTTGCCCACATGATGGTTTAAGATCAGAGGATAGTGTACCGTATTTTCCGCACTATAGGGCGCACCGGGTTATAGGGCGCACCCCCAAAAAATAGTTTTTGGTCCTATATCTTCCATAGATAAGGCGCACCGGATTATAAGGCGCTACAATGGGAACGTCGACAAAACAGTCAGATGATTCAGTCCAACTGATTACCCCCTTAACATTCCCAAAGCTTGCAAAGAAGCAAATACGTGTCGTAGACACGTGCGGATGCGGTGTCCGTACGATGTCACTTAAATGCGTCATTTCAAATATCATTCGGAAGGTTGAAGTCTTGGGATTCAAGAAATGCCAAACATTTCTGTGTTTCTATTTTCTTTTTCGCTCGCAACTTTACTGTGCATATGACAATAAACACTTGGAATTGAGTTTAATTCACTCAACTCATCACAGCAACATCAAGATCGTTCTAAAACAAGATACCGGGAAAATATAAAGCCGCATAACTCACCTAAGTTCTCACGTTCAATAATGATACGCAATCATGGTCTTCTTACAACCGTGAGTGAAGTAAATCCAGGAGAGTAGAATATTTACAAATACAGACTAATGAAACATGTTTCTTTATGGCGTACTGTAGCAGGCTTGCTACGCCATTGCTAAACTCAGCCGATTGAAGGGTTTCTTTTGGGCATCTAGCCAATCCGAGGCTCCGAATAACTTCAGCCAATAGTGATCGATTCAAATGATGATTGACACATTGGTTAGCCAATGAAACGCCGGTATATAAATCCCAGCATACACCGCGGACTTGCTACGCCATTGCTAAACTCGGCCGATTGCAGGGTTTGTTTTGGCCATCTGGCCAATCCGAGGCTCCGAATAACTTCAGCCAATAGTGATCGATTGAAATGATGATTGACACATTGGTTAGCCAATGAAACGCCGGTATATAAATCCCAGCATACACCGCGGACTTGCTACGCCATTGCTAAACTCGGCCGATTGCAGGGTTTGTTTTGGCCATCTAGCCAATCCGAGGCTCCGAATAACTTCAACCAATAGTGATCGATACAAATGATGATTGACACATTGGTTAGCCAATGAAACGCCGGTATATAAATCCCAGCATACACCGCGGACTACTCCACGTTCGGGGTAAAATCGAGTCGGCGGTCGTTGAGTAAGTTGCGAGACCTTGCGAATTTAATATTGAGCCATATATAAGGCGCACTGTGTTATAAGGCGCATGGTCAGCTTTTGAAAAAAATTAAGACTTTTAGGTGCGCCTTATAGTGCGGAAAATACGGTAATTGTAATCCTATGCAGTCCTTTGAAAAGTCTTGTGATTAAGGGTTATATAAATAAATGTGACATGATTAGACTATTGTTGACTGTGTGTTTTATGGTCTGTGACATGTGCAGCACTCACGTTATGTAACTTTACTTTGAATGCTTTGCTGACTGACCTCTCCTTACTTGCTTTACTTTGCCTTGATTACCTTACCTAATATGCATAATTACGTTTTCTGCAGCGTAGTGGCCTACTGGCCTAAAAAGCAACTGCTGAAGTGTCTAGTTATGAGGCTAATATTGGTTTTAATATTGTTGCTGTTGAATGTATTTTTTGTAATGTTTATTGAAACAATATTATCTAGAAACAATGACAAAATAATTTTGACTTAGTAAAGGTGGTCTCATTTTTGTCATCTCTAGGAATATGAAAGATAAATGTATAGTGGTGTCTCGATGTTAAAAATCAATCGTTTCCTTTTTTTGGTTGAAAAGGTCTGAATTGGTCGTGGTCTGACTTCATTTTTCCAATGATAACTAGTAGAACATTCATTATTCCGTTCTGGCCCATATGAAAATTCCCCTTTTTTTCAATAAAATGTCTATCGAGCAAATACATTAGTCCTATGTTGATTTACATAGAATACATGTATAAACATATTAACTCATTCAGCGCCAGATAAATCAAATGGGAAGTGTGGGTCCTAGCCAATTTTCCCATTTTGAGTCTTATTATTTTGAAGACCTACATCATCGGCGTTTAAATGGGCAGGTGGGAACACTTGCTTGTTCTCTTTTTTTGCCCGTGCTTCCAAGACAGTGGCCCTAAGAGGGGCCATGGCTAGCCTTTGCCCCCTTGGACGATTTCCTCCTTCTTGATCAGCTGAAAGCAGCAGTCCACTACAGAAAGAAATCTTGCTTTTTTTTCTTTTTAACTCTTCCAGACACCCATGTCCTATAAGTGCTTTTCTTATTCCGGATATCAATTCTCTGGTGTCATTTTTCAAACCATCCATGAATGGCTTTGAAAGCAAAGTACTTTCCATCACGTTCAACATTCCCCCTCGCTGCTGATACCTCGATTTTCTTTTTCAAACTATCATAAACAGCAAGAGTAGTTTCTTCGGGTCAAGACCCATGAGCATCAGTTTCTGCGTGACACAGGCCATCAGAAGCTAAAATTTGGTCTTAAACAAAGGCAGATTTTCTATAAATTTTGCTCGAGAAACTAATCTGTCAAAGTTGGAGTTTTGGAGAGCTGAAACACCATTGTCGATGATTTTACAAATGTAAATTCTGTGCTCGAAGCTGCTACTTTTTTGCTACATTACAAAAAGTGGAGCTTAAAATATGGTGCAGCTTTTTCTTAGCAGTGACGCCAAGAAATATTTCACCCCTTTGGAGAAAAATGCATGTTTTCGCCAAAATTATTCATCAATATATAACAATAACAGACAGGAGGTTTAACAGTATTTTATTCAATATTTACAACATACCACGGTATTTTTATTTTTTTATTTATTGATTTTTTTCACCCACTAATCAAGTCCTCAATTTATTCTTTCAAATTTAATAGCAGTTGAAGTTATCTTTTAAAAGCGCTGAACTTCTTTTTCTTTATTTAACCTTATTAGCAGCAAATCAAGGTTCCTTTAATCCTCCAGGAACGATATCATGTGAATGCAATTTGGTCCCTTACCATGGCAACCACCAATGACGACACTAGACGTCTACTTTCACATCTGTGTTTAAATTTGGCATTAATCTCAACGCTTGCCCTGGCGATCTCATCTAGAAACAAAGGGCTCACATTTTATGCGACACAGCCCTCATTTACGGGTTTGTTTCAGTGGTGTAATACATAAATGCTCGTCTTTTGTTATGGCCACCTTGAATGGTCTCCCCCCCCCCAAAAAAAAAATATGACGCAAACAACTTGGAGCAAAACTGAAAAATGGCACTGCTGAAAATAGCGCCAGGTGTGCAGGGACAAGGCACCTTTGGCATTTTGCAGCCAAAGGTCTCAAAGCCAAATTGCCCATGCGGTTATTGCCGGGTGTGCGCCAATGTAAAATGTTAAATGTGTGCGAATTGGTTCATTTCACGGCTGTATAAACCTGCAGCTTAAAATCCGTTGCGGCTTGTGCTTTTGAGTTTCAATCTCAAATTTGAGCATGCGGCTTTTAATCGGGTGTGCTCAGTGTTTCTGGTATGCATTTATCGGTATTTCCTTGTTACTATAACCTTGTGTGTGCGTCTTCCTAACTGGTCTGGTCACCAACAACATAGGAGAGGCACAATGCTTTTCATATTATGGATACCAGTTCCCTGCTTAAACCATTCAAACCAGCCACGAGTGGATTATAAAGCAAATCTCTTTCCACCCCTTCCAAAATACCCCTTTCTGATCATGGGTAATAACGAGGCCCATTTACTCCGTTCTATTTTCTTGAGTAAGTACTTTTACACAAATACATTGCCGGCGGGCCCTCCATATATATATATATATATATATATATATATATATATATATATATATATATATATATATATATATATATATATATATATATATATATATATATATATATATATATATATATATATATATATATATATATATTATATCATCTCATTAGCCGTACCGCTTATCCTCATTAGGGTCGCGGGGGGGGCTGGAGCCCATCCCAGCCATCTCCGGGCAGTGGGCAGGGGACACCCTGAACTGGTTGCCAGCCAATCGGAGGGCACACAGGGACAGACAACTCATTCGCTCATTCACACCTAGGGACAATTTGAACCGGCCAATTCACCTGAAATGCATGTTTTTGGAATGTGGGAGGAAACCGGAGTGACCGGAGGAAACCCACGCAAGCACGGGGAGAACATACAAACTCTGCACAGGAAGTCTGGAGCTGGATTTGAACCCACGACAGGTTCCCATGACATGAACTCTGCTGCACAAGCACTAACCACTGCGCCGCCGTATATATATATATATATATATATATATATATATATATATATATATATATATATATATATATATATATATATATATATATATATATATATATATATATATATATATATATATATATATATATATATATATATATATATATATATGTATATATATAGATATAGATATAGATAGATACGCACATTTCTCAGAGTTCTTCCCTTGGTTTTTCTCTCTCAGATGAGAATCACTGTGCGGCCTAAGCCCAGCTCACTATAAAGGGAGAGCGTCACATACCAAGCAGGGGGCTGTTTTAGAGCAAACAGGTGGGTGTGTGATATGCTACGGAGCCCAAAGGTGAAAAGAGAAAACTTTAACTGAATCGATGTGAGTTTAATATCCATCCATCCATTATCTGCACCGCCAATCCTCAGTAGGGTGATGCTGGAGCCCAACCCAACCGACTTCGGGCAGTGGGCAGGTGTCACCCTTGAATTGGTTGCCAGCCAGTCGCAATTTAATAACTTTAATAAATCTTTATAAATATATGCCATCTTTTATTGCACTCTTTTTGTTGGCCAGTTAAGGGGCACATTATGCACTTTTTTGCCAATCCGCAAAATGAAAATGACTTGGAAACATTTATTTTCTTCATTGCATTTCTTTAATTTTATTAAAACAATTAAACACCCCGTAATTCATTAATAAACTTGAAGCGGTATCATGCAATGGTCATGTCATTCTCCACAGGCTTTTTTTTTTTTACTGCTCCTGACAATTTTTTTTTGTGTGTGTGTGTCTAATATGGCTCTTTCAATATCTCGGGGTGCTGACCCCTTCGCTAGCCTGTTGTTCTGCCAGCAGAGCCTGTTAAAAAATGCAATTAGCCTTTAAAAGTGCTACTTGTGCCCAATTTATTTCTTTGATTTACTCTGTTATAATTTTATTGTTCACCAGGGTACTTGAATTTACCTTGCTTATTTTGTTCTATTTTCAAATAAAACTATTTTTGGATTGCATGGATTTTGATGATCTGATTGAATGGTTGTTGAAAATGAATAAGACGTTGCTACAGGTATTTAGTATTTCAGTCGTTTTTTCACCAAGTTTTTACTTTTACTCATTTATTAGGATAACTACTTTAAACTTCTACTTTTGAAATATCATTCTGAAGTAGGTTATTTTACATGAGTACACTATTTAGCTAGTCTACCCACCTCTGCTGCTTATGCCCCAATTGTTCTCTCTCAGATTATAATCAAGAAGAGCAGTTCCGAAGTGTCGAGGAACCCATTTTGGCTTGACTCAGCTGCTCAAACGCTCTCTCGGCCTAACGTGGGCTTAAATTCGGTCAAACACAAAAGCAACATATTCTCGAAATGTTGCTCAAGAGTCCAGTTCATCAAGGTCGGAAGTTTTCGAAAGCTGAGGCACCACTGTCAATGATTTCACCACTCTTTTGTGTATGGACAGCAACAATTCAATGGTGCAATATGAAGGCAGGAAGATAGCAAACCCAAAGACCCCAATGGGAGACATCCAGCCTGTCTTACAATTGAAAAGATGCTGACAGGCCTTAGAGAGAGTTACTTGATGGACACAACTTTCTCACCTTCACTCTCCACTGGTAGCGCAGATATATCTGCCATGCGGATAATGGAACGTGAAGTTTGCAGTAATTGTCGAGTGTGACGCACGCGCTGATGTCAGTGTGACATTCAGTCTCTACATAGCCTGCATCGGGATTTCGGTTCTTTGTCTCATCTCATTGCATTGAGATCCTCTAAAGCTTTTGTGCACAAATAAAAGGTTTGAATAATTCATCAGGAGGGTCGGAGATGGAGTCCAGGAGGAAAGCGTATTCCAGGGGTGAAAATGTGTTATCTAAGTGAAATCTCTCTGACTCCCATTACGCGCCAAGCGATTTCCGTGAGACATTGGGCCCCCCTGGTTCACGAGCAGGAAATGAGGCGCTGCACTCCTGGCATTCTTTTCGGTATTCGGATGTTCAAGTCAATACGCGAGAGGGATGGATAATGAGATCGACACAAAAGAACAGAGCGTTGTAAATACCAAATTTTGTTGTGCTCGCTTTACAACAGATTGTAAACATCTTTCTCATACTGCGAAGCTCTGCCACCACACCCCTGTGACTTGAAGCAACAAAACCCCTATAGTTGTAGGTCTTAATCACATGAATAGCCTGATTGTCGATTGGTTACAGCCATGCACTTAGCCGGGTTAGTAATTTGTTTCTTCTTTGTATTCCTCGATAATTGCAAGCTTCGTTTTGGGTTATGGTTATCAGGTTTTTGACTTTTCCCTTTTACATTACTGCAAGAATTGCAATCCAGAGAAAATGAGTTAAAACATTTCCAAATTATATTGCCAACTTGGATAGTTGTTAATAAGCATACACGATTGCTGAATCCATTCTGTGGTCAAAATTGAAAAGTTTAATTGTCCTATGGCAGGGAATTGAAACTCATGCTAATTATCAAATGCCTTCTGAACCCATCTGAACCCCAGATAATAAAAATATTAAAATAACAAAATAGTATATAATAAGTATGTGTGGAATTTAAAGCATTATTTTAAATAAAAAAAAATATATATACGTGTAAGGAAACAATGAAATTGTATTAACCTTTGTTGTTATGAGCTGGTCAAGTCGAGTAACAGGTGAATGCAGAACAGGGAGACGATTGTGACAACGAATTAAAAATAAAACCTATTTCAAATCTTTCAAATGCAAGGATTGCCATTCCTTCATTGTTCCTGCCATAAGTGCCTCCTTTTAACAATAGTCCTTATCGTCAATCCGTTACAGCCATTCATCATAGTGAGAGTAGCGATTTGTGTTCCTTCTTTGTAGTTTCTAATAATCACAAGTTATTTTCCCATGTTTATTATGTTTATGATTATTCCTTGATCATCACGACAAGGCTTGCGATCCATAGCGAATACAAAAAAAATACCAAAATGTATAAAAGATTCGCAGTCTCACCACAGCTCAAGATTCTGACTGAATGAAGAAAAAGAAAGGCATTCTGGCAGGTAGTTCAGCCAAATGCATTTCTGCATTTTCATGACTTGATGCGGACCAGCATTTTAGTTTAAGTCTACCAATAGCAAATGTATATCGAGATGTAACCACCGACACTAAATACAATAATTAGTTTGATATTACAGCAAAACCTGGGATACTACATGAATCCATTCTGAGGTGGGGGTCGCATTGGGAAATTACAGTATACCCTGGGATGAAAACGAATGTTACCCTGGGTAAAAACAATAAAATAACAGAATAGTATATTGTAAGTAGTAGTTCCACCATGTGTATTAAAGATCCATATGATTATAAATTATACGCCTAGGTCGGGTGCGCCCCTGTGACGAGGCAGGGCTTCATAGGGCACCGCAGCAAGGGAGATCCATGGGAATGGCCCGGCTTGCTTCCGAAGTCACCGCTAACATCTTTGCAACCATTCGCCCTGCGAAGAAGAACAAAAGAATAAGCCGCATCGTATTGTAAGATACTTCGTTTAAATTGTAGAGAAAGGAAGTAACAGCTTGTAGCCTGGAATCTGTGGTAATGTTGTTGCACTCAAGCTCGCTTAACAACACTGTGTACAAATATTTTTCACAGTGCAGAATTTTGCTCCCCCCAAGGTGACTTGGTGCAACAGACCCCCTGTGCATAGCTGTAAGTCTTAATCACAGCTCAAAACCCAAGGCAACGCAAGCTGCCACACTTGATGGTGCCAACGTGATGATACATGCCAATGCATGTTTAGGAACAAATTTGTCTAATTATTGCAGCGGAAAACAGGTTCCCTTGCAGGGGATGAGGATCCTGTTTACTGCAAAAAAATGCTATACTCAGAGTTGCTAACAATACAAATAGTAACAATGTTGTGTTAGCGTTGAGCAGGTCTATGTGTTCTGCGTTCAAATCGTTGTCCTCTATCCCCAGCTATATATCTGTCATGAAGTCACCCGGCAGTCGATTACGTCATAGTCCGAAGGCGCCCAAAAGCTTCAAGCCAAGCGTCTCTGACCCAATCAGAAGTATTTTGAGAACAAAACTAGTCCTTAATAGAGACTGGCCCTAGCCTGCAGCCAAGTGGCTGACATATTTGGCTAGGGAAGGAAACAGTGGAAAAGGTTGAAGATGCCCTAATCACGGGATTCAGCCGTCACTGTGTGACATTTGACCACTGGATGTTGCTGTAATGTGTAGTACAATTAAAAACTGGTGCTCCAAAGCACAGGGAAGAATACACACGACTAAGACTCAAATTTAAAAGTAAAAAAATTAATAATATGATACTTTGGGTATTTTTTTACTGATAATTCAAAAATAGATTTTTTTTTTTAATGAAGACTTTTTAAAACACTTTCTTTTATTTTTGTAGAAAAAAAGAGATAAAAATATATTGGAACATAGAAGTCAGGTTAAAATTATAGTAATATCCCAAATTTCAGTAAAATATTGAGAAAAATAACCAGTACAGCGTCTTTAGCTGGGTTACTTTGTTTTAATTTCAGCAACGTAGTAATATAAGCTTAATTGGGACAGTGTGTGTTGTTTATCCCATTAGAGTGGTGAAAATAACTAAATGCATTGGTTAAAAAACATTTTGATCTAGATAATAAGCAAATATGTGAACTATCATATAAACATTAATTATGAATACATTGATTCTTGTTGACTATACTATAATGTGAGCAGGCTTACATGGACATTGGGTATTAATTAGTGACCCCTAGCATTGAAAAATACTGTATTCATTAAATTAAAGTGTGTTGATTAAATAATAAGCAAAACTGCAAGCACTTAGATAAACATGAATTTTGTAAAATACTTTGAGATGGAGAAATTTTCATCAAGTTTACATGAGCCTCATCTAAAGGGCGATGAAATAATAGTTTGCATTGTTGCAGCTACGGGTACCTAAAAACCTCAACAATAAAATGGTATGTTTTGTCTCTTTTGTGCAGTTTGTATTCTCCCTTGTGCTTTGTAGCACACTTTTTCGGTTTTGCTACACAATACAGTGACATCTAGTGGTCAAACAATATACACCGTCCCTTTAAGATAAACGTTTACACTGTTGGCGGGCAACATTTTCGATGGATGGTGTGATCTGAGATTGTTTTCATTAAAAGAAGGGTGCTTTGGCTGAAAAATGGTTGAAAAACCGTATTATATACATCTTCACACCATATCCTCGTGATGTATTTGGTTCATATTCAGCAGCTTTAATGGTGTAGTTCACAGCGTCTGCCATTACAAGTGATTATCGCTGGATTAGAAACAGTTCTTTTTCACTGTTTTTTTTTTTCGTCTTGAGCTGATACAAGTAATTTAGGAAAGTGGCACTTGTATACAAGCCAAATAGAAAGGAGATGGGGAGATGTGAAAGTGGCTCTTGATAGTTTGATGTGTGGGCAAACATAGATGAGTGTTTACTCAAGTTAAAGCGGACTGATGAATATGGTCAACAGATCAAAATTTGCTTAAAGGGATTTACTGCCAGACTTGTCACAAAAACACATTTTGTTGGCTTACAAATTTTTTTAGCATAACATTGACCTAAACCATTACTTTTAAATATTTATTGACACAGAAATGACTGCATGTGACATTTTTTTACCTTCTCTTTATGAAATTTTAACAAAGTGAAGTTGCCGAAGAGTATCCTATGTTCATGAATAGGTAATGCTAATGCTACCCAAGATAAAATGTTTAAATAAGGTACAACTTTTTTTTTTTTTTTTGGCCTCATCCCATCATACCAGGTCAGCGCCCATGCACAATTATACGACTGTGCACAGTAAATGAAGCGACGATAGCTTTACCCAACAGATGCGTTGCAAGCACCTGTCGTTGGGAGTCATTTGGTGGCCAAATTCTCCCGATTGCAACTCCTAATGGCGAGCACCAAGCAGTAAGGCAATGGGTACCACTGTTGTCTTAGGTATTACTCGGCCGAAGCTCGAACAAGCAACCTCCCAATCTCGGGGCAGGTGCCTTACCCCAAGACCACTGAGCATCACGTAACACTTGTATGTAATATAATTTGTATTTGATTAAGTTTAATAAAAAGTATGAAAGTTTAAAAAAAAATATGTTCGGTTTACTTTTGGTTTGAATTGAACTGGTCGCGTGGAGCGGCGGGTAGATGCACAGAAGGGCAGGAGACAGCAATGGAGAATTTAAAATAAATTTGATTCAAAATCTTGGAGGCCCCTTAAGTTTTTCTTACTTTAATCGCCTCCATACTTGTAAAAATAATGCCTATCGTCGATTGGTTACAGTTATGCAACTTGACGAGGGTAGCGATTTATGTGCCTTTTCCGTATTTCTTGATAATTGTAAGCTTTTTTTCCATAGTTATTATGTTTTTGTTTCTTCCTCTCGCATATCTAAAAGCCTTTGGATCTGTAACAATACAGTACAGAGTATTTCATCACTAATTAGCAAAGTCTTTCTGTAGCACATGCAATTCTGAACTGAATGAATATAAAGGCATTGTGGGAGGTTGTTTAGCTAAAAGCATATTGGTATTTTGAAGGCACTGTGGAAAATAATCGTGGAAGGTAGTTTAGCCAATAGCATGTCAACATTTTATATAATTATTATAATCAGAATCATGATCAATAACTATTATTATTACTATTATGATATAACATCATAATAGCATAAACATCTTAAAAGCATGCCATACAAACAAACATTACATAGTTTTGGTTTGGGGAGTGCAAAAAAGTTGTCGTATAGAGGGGAAAATGGCTGAAAAAACATACTTGGAGTGAAAAGTTTGTAAAGCAAGGTTGCCGTATCCCGGGGGAGTCTACTGTATACCGATAGACAAATTCACATGAATAAAAAAGGTTTAAACTAAATTAATATCAGAATAAAAAAGGGCTCTTTTAGATTGGATTTCGATCACATTAGCTGTTTGAAAGTTTAAGCAGCAGATATAACTATCACAAAGTGGCACGGGGGAGGTCTTTGTTGCAGTACATGCTGGCGGCTAACAATGAAGGGTCTGCTTTTGTGGGAGGAAAGCAGCAGGAAGTAGGAGCTTAAGAAATCATTTATATCAGAACAGCGTGGCGCTGCAATTCGGTTTGTTTGGGAACAAAACGGCACTCGTCTTAGTGAGGGATGAAACAGCCTCACATGCTTTAAGTCCCCTCACAATGACTAATATGCATTTTATGCAACCTGTCAGTCTCAACGCCAGCCAACATTTTCCAGACCGAAGTGCTGCTAGAGTCTGAGACTTGACATGAGAGCGCTTGGCATGATGAAGATGGAAACTCTGGCATAGAGTTGAAAAACGGTCTCATTCCATCATTCGTCAGCTGGTCCCCAGGCTGAGCGTGGAATCTCACTGCCACATGTGACTTTTAGAATTACAATTGTCTTTTTTTGTCGTCGATAACAACGTAGTGAACATTTTTTACAAATTAGACACGGCATTCCAGGATAAACATGTAATAGTTCATATTGTTTTTTACACATAATAGATAATGGTTAACAACAGTTGATAAAGTTCAAGATAGTCTGCTTCTAACTGCTTTCGAGTTGGTTAGTTTTTTTTAAACTGTGGATGACATTGCCAGGTTTGATGGACATTGGCAATTTTCTGGCCACAAATATGTGAGCGACATTAATGAGTATTGTCTTCATTGTCATTAATAACAATGTAGTGAACATCCTTTACGAGATCAGAAGTGGCACTCTTTGATAAAACATGTAAGAAAAGTCTTCAAAAAGAAAAAAAAAGTTGCGATAAAAAGGCAAACATTTACAAGGTAAGGCTTTGAGACTGGCCGATGTCTTTATGGCAACAGAACATAGTGCACTTAAATAATGCGATAAGATTAGCTGCAAAACATGTTTTCAAAACAAGTCAAGAAATTAAATGTGAATACTAGTTTTCCATATATAGACCATATCGTCTTTTTCAGTGTTGTGTGCTTGTTTAGTTGAGTTACTGCCCTGGGAAAGAAAACTTTCTCTGAACATGTTAGTACCGTAAAATTCAGACTGTAAGGCACACTTGATTATAAGCCGCACCCAGTACATTTTTAAAGGAAAAAACTGTACATAAGCCGCTAACATGAGATATTTACAAAGAAAGATGGTACGCAGAAAATGTTTTCATAATATACTGTACCTCATCCCTTAACGTTCCTCCGGTCTGCCTTGGGCCGCCGGACTTCTGATAAACAAATATGTGTTCGTACGATGTCACCAGTCACTAATACGTCACATGCCACAGATTAGGGAACCTTTAACTCTTGGGATTCAAGACAACTGCAAAAAATACTCATCAGAAAAACATCACAACAATATATCCGAAAACTACAACACCGTGGTAACTCACCATTACATGCCCTGGCCGTCTCCAACTTCTTTGTTGGCAAAAATGGCTTTGTTATATCAAAGACAGTCCATACAATCCAACCGTGTAAAACATTTACTCTATAATACACGATAATGCCAACAGATGAATAAAAATCCATCCAAATCATTCCTGCTATGTTGGATGATACTTCTTGTAATACGTTCGTTTCGCCACATTATTTCCATTTATAAATTAACAGACTTGTAAAATGATTCCGCAAATGGTAGTTAGCGCTGACCTTTCGATTGACACCTTTTCCATGATGAGGGTCTGTTCATGCTAGTTTGTTTCATGTATTAAGCGGGAAGTTACATTATACCTGCGTCTTCCTCGGCCCACATATTGCAGGCGTCTCACTCTTACTTTTACTGCTCAGGTGCCACTGGCGGCCGTTTAAAAAAAGAAGCATAAATTAGCCACATCGTTGCATAAACCGCAGGGTTCAAAGTCTGGGAAAAAAAAAACGCTTGTAGTCAAAATTTGACAGTGCTTGTTTTGAGGGAGCTGTAGTGCCTACCAGAGGCAAGCTGTTCAAATAAGTTGTGGCCAGGGAAAGAAGAGTTCTCGATGATTTTTGTGACTCTCCTTGTTAAGTTTTGGGGGTGATGTACCCATACAGGGTAACACGAATGTTATTTAATAACAAAAGGAGGTACAAAGTGACAAACATTAGTTCACAAAAACAACAAACATATGCAGATAAAATACCAGAAACAAAAACTAAACCTGGAACTAGAAAATGCAAGGAGCAACATAATAAAGAACCCATCACAAACAAACCTGGCATTGTGGTGGAAATGAAATGAAAATGACCCAATCAAGAATGATTGTCCACGTTGGTTGATTGATTGGCAGTTGGCTAATCTCGTTTAAGACACGCAATGAAATACTCCCTGGCATGAACATGACACACTGATGCAGATCTATAATATTTTAATTACAAATGAACTGTCAAGGGTCTTCAATTTTTTTATTACATTTCTGGAGAGTCCTGTCACTTCCCGTAGGGGCAGTTCTGTGGTTGTAGTCGGCTGGGGACATCATCCCTACAGCATGAAGATGGACCGTGTGGCAGGGTGTTTTCAAAACGGTCACTTTTGATCATCCATTAACCAGTCCTCAGTTCGACACCGAGCTCGCCAGGGCTAAAAATTGCAAAGACACGACCGCACATTCGGAAGTGACGATGATGACTAAGGCCTGTGACTGATGAGGGCATTAAAACGGGTGAACCCAAAGTGGTACGTTTTCATGTGGGGTCCCTGGCTGTAACCCAGCGTGCACACAAACATGCACACCCCACGCGAAATGTCTTGTTGACATTTTCATCGGCACTAGGAGTAATTTATGTAAGGTTATCCTGCTCCCACTTCACTACAGAACACAGAAAAAGCAAACAGAGGCAAAGAAAACGAATTGCTTTTTTGAATTGCTCAGACAGAGTGCTCTTTTTGCTCCATTAGGACAAAGTGCAAACACTACGGGTTCACGGGGGAGGTTGGTGTCATGAGTGTGACTTCATTTACAAGAAATGTCACCTGCCAATGTGGATATTAACAGAACCTGTGTGAGCTGTTTGGGGAATGTCATAATGCCGTCTAGTGGTAAGCTCACATTTCTTGGTAAAAAAAAAAATGTTATTTTTAGGTAGACTAATTTATATAAGGACATGTAGCACCTATGCTACTAGGCTGAGGGAAGAAAATAAACTGAATAGTTCTAGGTTTGTTGAGTGGTAAAATAATAGAAGAAACACCAGAGTCAAAATTAATCTGAGCATCAAGAACACCTGAACACAGACAAACGATTGGCCAAATGACATGAGCAGCCATCTTTGCTCCTCATGCCTGGTCAGGTAGCATCATTTCAAGAGATCTTCATTCTGACAATACATGTGAACATATTGAGTTACTGCGTTTTGAGGATGTTTTTATTTATTTTCGAACCAAAAATTGGAAATTTAACACCCGAACAAGATGCCAAATGAGATGTTTGGCCAACTTGGCTACTCTACCCTGGTCATTTGGCATAGTTTTGAGAGGGATTGTCAATCCATCAACATGTGTTAGGAAGTCATGTGATTGAGTGCATTTTATGGACATTGTTTGGTTTGGTAATCAGACAAGAAATAAGAGTGGTCAGTTGGTATCATTTCAGGAGCGATCGTAAGTCAAATAACAAATTTTAGATTTTTTTGTTGAATTTGTGTGTTTGATGGAGATTTTTTGATCTCTTACTCAAGCAAAAATCAAGACTCAAATGCCCGAACACAGCCGAATGTGTGGTTAAGTGAAATGAGCGGCTGTCTTGGCTACTCTCCCCTGGTCAGTTAGCATAATTTTGAGATACAAAGTCAGTCCAATAACAAGTGTTGAGAATTCATGTGGTTTAGTGTATTTTATGGACGTCTTTGCTTTGTTATTCGTACAAAAAAATTAAGAATTCTAACACTTGAACGTAGACAAACGTGTGGCCAGGTGCGATGAGCGCTATCTTGACTACTCTAACCCATTCAAGTAGCATCAATTCAAGAGAGACAGTCTACCAACACGTGTTGAGAAGTAATTGTAATTTACTATGTTTTAAGGCGGTTTTTTCCTTTGGTATTTGAACAAAAACATCCAAACTCAAATACCTGAACTCGGCCAAATGTGTAGCAGAGTTACATTAGCTGCCATCTTGGCTACTGTAGCATCATTATAAGAGAGATCATCAAGCTGTCTGTGTGCTGATAATTTATTGTGATTTAGTCAGTTTGCTGATTTTGTTGGTTCATTTGAACGGGGAATCTGAACTCCACCATAGCCTAACACAGCCAAATATGTGGCCAAGTGAGATGAGCTGCCATCTTGGCTACGTTTGCCCGGTAGTGTAGCATCTTTTTCAAGATAAATTATCAGATCAACAACACATATTTTGAATTGGTCGTGATTTGGTGCCTTTTATTGCCTCTTTTTTTGCTCATACCGACGGCTCCCAAGAAAGTTAGTGTTAAGGGCAAGGAAATGGGTAGAACAGTGATAATCAAGTTGAAGAAGGGCTTTATTGTGAGATGCGAGAATGGTGTACAAGTGTCAGCCATTGAACAGCTGCTCAAAGGGTACAGATAATGGTTTTAAAATTGTTTTTGATTTTAATATTATATACAATCTTACTCATGTACACATTTGAAGATTTATTGTTGTTGAGATAAATGTTTATCAATGTTTGGGATATTGGGGAGTGTTAGGAACATATAAAAATAAACACCATTACCATTAAAAATGTTACGTAACTCAAACAAATCAAAAACATATTATAGAATAGAATGGAATAGAATATACCTTTACTGTCATTGTTACAAAAGGGGTTGAACATATTGTGACAACAAAGAAGATAAAGGTTATAATTTACACAATATTTACACAAGAAATGTGGGCATGTCGGATGTTACTTACAGCGTTGGGATCGTATTACTGCAATATGCGTTAATGCAACGCATAGCGCACTATAGTCTGAGTAGCGAAGTAGTCTACATGAAAAATTTCACAGTACGTTGCGAATGTGTTTTTTTTTAATTGTGGCTTATCACATTTGACCTTGTGCTGCAAACATGCCGCTAATGAACTGTTGCTAATGTGCACTTTATTCTCATTAGATAGATGATTATTTTCAACTCTATTTTTCGCAATGCAATAAGTCCAGTAAAAAAATGTTAAAAATAATAAAAAAATAATTTTTCCAAGTACCATTTGCACTGGATGATTTTGCTACTTTAATTTGCAAAACCACTATTTTTAAAGCTTTGTAGTCTATTATTCTATCTGCCCTTAGCTTTTGTATTGTATTTAAACAAGAAATGTAAAAACACATACATTAAAAAAAGTCTCTTTTTTCCTGTAGTTATGCTTATTTAAATATTTTTCATATAATAAATATTTTTTCTGCTAATATTGAGAATACAGATAACAACTAAAACGATGTAAAGTTTCTTAAAGATAGCATATAAATTATCATTTAATAATTTTGTGTGAATTAAACGAGTTGCTTGAAATAAAGTTTTCAAGTATAAAAGATATGGAACATACCACATTTTTGGTCTATAAGGCACATCGGATCATAATAGACACTTTCGTATTTCTGGAAAAAAATACTTTTTTTAGAAGGCCCCACAGTTCGGAAAAAAAACATTTCTATTTGCAAGCAAATGTCACATAATGCCAATTTTGGTCTGTAAAGGGCACTGGGTTAAAATGCGCACTCTCAAAATTCTGGCAAATAATTGATTTTTAGATGCACCTTATCGTCCAGAAAACATGGTAAAAGTTGCTGATTTTAAATAATATTTTTAATTTTACACTAAAAGAATATATTTACAAAATATGGAACACTAATACACTAATGAAACAACCAAAATTACAAAATAGCACTTTTGCAAGTTATTTATAGTTAAATACAATCTTTAAAATAATAGTTAATACATTTATAAATAAATATAGAATTATTGAAGGGACACTATATTATTATTTGTGCCCTGAGGGTAAAAAACTGAATTCATAAAAACAAAATTGATTTCAATAATAAGCTTAATTATATGAGTTATCATAGAAACAGGCAGCATGGTGAGGCAGTGATTAGCGCGTGTGCGGCACAGTTCTGAGGTCATGAGATTGAACCTTCCTGTGTGGACTTTGCATGTTCTCCCCGTGCTTGCGTGGGTTTCCTCCGGGCACTCCGGTTTCCTCTCACATTCCAAAAACATGCATGTCAGGTGAATTGGCCAGTCCAAAATGTCTCTAGGTGTGAATGATGGTGTTTATTTGTGTCTGTCTCTTTTTGCCCTGCGACTGGCTGGCAATCAGAAGGATGGACACCAGCATCCCCGTGACCCTATCAAGGATAAGCAGTGCAGATAGTGGATGGATGGATGAATCATATAAACATGCATTTTGAATACTTTGAGAAATTAGCGTTTATTTGACATAGCATGAACCTCACCCATTACGAACTCACGTAATTATCTTTTATCCTTCAGCTCCAAAAGGCTGGGAAAAAGGGGAAAAGTAAAGTATTGTGTTTTTCCACTTCGAGTGTCAGTAGTTTATGTTTTTCCTCTCTACCATTCAATTTTGGTTGCACGACAACATACTGCTTCATCGAGTGGTCAAATGCAGCCCTTTGAGACTCCTTGTGATTAAGGGCTATACAAATAAATATGACTTGACTTGACAATGAAACTTTGAAGATCTGCTTCTCATTTTTGTACATCAACATTTTGCAGGGTAAAAATGAGTAATATTTTATAATGCAATAAATCCGAAAATGTGTGTAAAAACTTATCCTTATTTTATTCTTTAATTTGACCTGCTAGCATACCTGTCAACCTCCGCGGCTCCATGCCCGTACAAACTGTCGGATTTTTCCGTAGAAATACAAAATAATCGTACACCATATTTTTAGGGGGGAATGATGCATGATGGGAAAACCCCAGGCACAGACGCATGCGCACATTAGCATCAAACCGCTCGCTTCGTTTGCAATGAAAAAAAACGATACCGAGATAGAGGCTCCTTTGACTTGATTGATTTGCCGTTTCGTGATAGTTGGTGTATACCGGATGGTACCCATTATTGACAAATTTGCATTTTTCCGTACAGATTTCCTTGTACGTCCTACTCGTCTTAAAATGCATGAAAAACGTACTTTGGACGGCAAAACCGTACAGGTTGACAGGTATGTGCTACCCGCGACTCAAGAGTACAATGCTCTCAACAAAGCATCTGTTTTTTATTAAGTGAGTTCTTTTTTTTTTTCAGTAAATATTTTGGATTACACTTAGGAACAGTATTTATGTTTGGTTGGTCAAACGAGAGAAAAAAGAGGATGTTGCTGTGTTTTACCCACGCCCTGACCTTTTTGACATTTCCACAGGAATCCAACTTAAACGGCGTTAATGTGATGTTATTTACTTTACGTTATCAGAAAGTTGCTGTTTTATTTTTAAAAATGCATGTTACATTTTTTTTGCACTCTTTGTTGCCCAGGTACAGTACGGAGCACGTTATTATGCAATTTTGTTGTTTTTCCAACCCTCAAACTGTAAAATACTTTGAAAATGGGATTTCTTTATTGCATTTCTTTATTGAAGAAATGAAACATACTGTGATTAATTTATATTGTAATGATGTTAAACTTGAGGAAGCATCTTACTTCGGGGATGAATAAAGTATCTATCTATCTATCTATCTATCTACAATAGCATAGTCATTTGGTGCATCATTCTCCCAAGGATGTTCTGCATTTAACGTAGTTGATAGTAGGCTAATACAGCTTATTTAGGTACCTACAGCAGGTGTTGTATTCGTTATAAAGCTTATATAAAGCTTTTACTGTTTTGCATCTTCAAACAAATCCGTTTGCTATTTTTGAGGTCCAATATTGATCTTTCAACATTTTGGGACGATGTGGAACGATAATATTTTGGCTACGTATCTTTTCTTTTTACTTTCTATGACAGATTACAGATTACGTGATGCCGGCAGGAAAACAACACAACTCAAATATTCTTTGAGCGTTTTCTATTGAGTAGTAGATGTGAATGTGTTGTTTTGTATCGCAATAAGGTCAGCTCAGTAAACGTCTAACAACCAGTGCAGGATCCACAGTACCCGAAAACAAGTTCCATACAAAACCAAAAGAACACAGTCACGTTTCGGATAAGGTAGCCTACATGAGTAGAGCTTTCCGCTTCAAGTGATTTCTTTTTGTACTTACAAAAATACAAGGCAATCCTCGAGTGTCAGATTGACAAGAGTACAACACATTACTAAATTATTCATGAGAACATCTTCCACGCTCTTGTCTCGGAACCAGAATCCTTTTCACGCTTTTCTGCACCTTTTGTTGGGGTTCTACCGGAAACACTGTAAAAGGAAAAAAAAACCCTGTCAAATGAGGGTGGGTGGATCGATACAATTGTTGATATTATTGATCATGTTCAAGATCTTGAATCATATCTATACTATTGTGTGGGATTTTTTTTGTATTGAATTAATCCGCTATGGGTCAAAAAGTTTGCTGTGATACCAAAAACACAAAGCTGCAATACAAAGGAGATCTACAAATTGCCATTGCATGGCCACTACCAAATGAAGATCTGGACTTACTTACCTATCCTCGAAAGTTTTAAAATCAGTTTCATATTAACTAATCAGTTTCATCCACCCTCTGCACCCACTTCCAACTCCGCTGTACCAGCGTAAGTCCCATCACACTTAGGGTACAGAAAATTTAGGTAGGGTAAAGTAGGGTAAATTGCTCTAAATTATAACTGTTTGGGGGATTTTTCAAAATGGTGGAGAAAAAAAAAACTTCAGAAGAGTCTCTCCATCCCTTTTTGTCGCAACCTTCAGCCAAGGGAGGGGTCGGGAACCTTTTTGACTCAAAGAGCCATAAAAGCAAAATGTATTAATTTTATTTTGGGAAAGAGCCACAACATATATTTTGAGATAAATTTACTGAATTACTAAACCCGCGCCCCAGATAAAAGCTTAGTCTTCAGCACATTTATTTTTGATGATTTGATAAAAATTATGAAAAGAGAATAATCCCAGAGCCTGTGTCCCAAAATCAACAAACATAGCACTTTAAACTTGTCTCTTTCTTGCAATTACTCAAGATCGGTTAAACTCATTTTGACCCATTTTTTTTCATACATATTGGTTTCAAAACCAGATGCAAACAGTTATTTTGTAAAAACGTCGCAACATTCTGCAAACAGGGAGCCTGATGTGCTTACCTTTGGCACAGACGCCGTAGGGCGAGAGATGGGAGGGGGTGCTTGCACTTTTTGCGTAGCTCTACCCATCCCTCCCACTCACCCAATCAAAACCTTTGAGTTATCTTCCGGTGTTTTGGCTTATTTACAGTTTGTTCTGTGGATTCATCATAAGTTATCTGAGCACTGAACACAGATTATATAGTGAGCTTTTATATAAAAGATTCTTTATCGTTGTACAGCCAAAACAACATTTTTTTTTTTTTTTTTTTTTTTTTTTTGTATGTGACATCTTGACTGTAAATTGTAGTGAAAAATGTGCCCTATATATTCTGTGAAGTACTGCTTCATCTTCACCTTTAGTTTGGCTTTGCGTCTATCTGAACAGGATTAATGGCTCAAGTTTTGAAGGAGATGGAGAAAATTTGCATGCAATCAAATTTGTCTCTGAGACACAGATACTCATAGAAAGAGCCATATATATGGATCGCGGGCCATAGGTTCCCGACCCCTGACCCAAGGGGTAGAGAAAATGAGAACCGTGGCTTGGTTTTGCCATGATTTCTAGCTGTGGGGACGAGGCGGTGGCTTTCGTCCTTCTTGGTCGCCATTGTCCTAATATTGCTGGCGAGGCCTTTGCCCCTCAATCCGAGCACACGTGGAGGTGGCAGGGACAAAAGAGAGACAGATTGGAGCTTGTGTAGTGGTTTTTTAGGTGTGGGCAGTCCTGGCCAAGATGGGCAATCTTAGTTTCCACCATCTAAGTAGAGTGGTCTGGCTAAATTTCTCCTACATATTAAATATGATACTTATATCTTACAGGCAGGTAGAACCTACTATGTATTATGTTGTTATTTAAACATATTTCGTATAGGGTACAGGGGGGTTCAGAACATGTCCGCTATGCATTACCATAGGTTTATATCCCCCACCATACATTTTTTTTTCATTTTGCAATCCCCACCTCAGAACAGATTAATGTTGTATCCCGAGGGTGTACTGTGCTAATTGTTTATGTCCAACCTCTCTTCCATGGTGAATTGTGAATTATATTCTGCAGCCCATTCTATAAGGTCATAAAAAACCCTAAACTTAGTTTTTACAATAATCACATTTCCATTTTCACGTTTGACCCATTAAGTATTTATTAAAATGTGAGCAACTGCCATTTTGCAGCGTGGCTCAGAGCTGCAAATTTAATTCAATTCAACCCTACATCAATGCTGCAGTGTTAAAATGGACACAAATGACACCTGAGAGTAACAATTATATTTGCTATAGTTATGGTGGGACTTTATTTATGAATTAAAAGTCAATCTCATTCAGGATTCATTATTTCTGTACCTATTTTGTAAGTAAGTAAAGAAAAGGACTATTTCAAACCCAGCCCAAATGCTATCCCAAGAAGATAAAACAGTCCCCGGAAATTCTTAAAAGGCATTCAATTAAGTCCGATTCCCGGCTCCTCCCTGTTATATGTCGACGTGTCCTTGGGCAAGACACTGAATCCCTAATGCCCCCAACAAGCAGGTTGGCGCCTTGCATGGCTGGCCGGCTGCTATTGGTGTGTGAGTGTGTATGAATGGATAAGTGTGAAGCACATTGTAAAGCGCTTTGGGAGGTCTTCATTGACTTGAAAAGCGCTATACAAATGCAGACCATTTACCATTTACTTTGTTTCTGTTTCTGGATGGTGAAATGGGCCACTGTGACTTGCCTTAAACAAACTCAGCTTATTTTGGGTGAGACCCAAAATCTCCTGTTGAATGTTGCTGCAAGCAGGGGCCGGCAGAGCACATGTTAAAAGTGGGGTGGGTTACTTTTTGGTTAATCTCACATTGTGATGGGGGGTTTGGTCTCCATTAACCGTGATAAATGAGGGATCACAGTATGGGCAGACCAAATGTGGATCGGGCCTTCGTGACACGTAGGTAGATAGATGACTTGAGGGGAGGCTGTTTGGTTGCTGTGACCTTTTTTGAGGCTTACATTTTCCTGCCATTCTCCCTCCACCACTTTGACACCCGGAAAGACGGCAGCGCAGACTCATTAGAGGCAACGCGCAATGGTATATGTTCTGCTGGGGCTACAGCATGAACTTCACACACTGAAAAATGGACATGTTCATTAGAAATACCTGTCACAGGGAGAGCAAAAATAATCCTGCTAAAGCTAACAAGATGGCCTCTACGTCCTCCACATAGTCTATTCTAACCACATTGGCACAAACTGTTGCTCATTTCAAGTTTTTTTTTCTTTATTTAAAATGAGAAAAAAGTATACTTAAAACAGGCAAAATTGTCCTATGGGGCCGGTCACACAGCAGTTTGCGGCTGAATCACGGCTAAAATTTTGCGTTTTTTTTTGCCCGTGGTTGCCCGCGATGGAAAATGCGCAAAATGTAGAAGACAGAGGTTTGTTTTGATCATTATTTTTCTAATCTTTGCAAAAATATTTCGTAAAAGTAAGTAAATTGTCTACTATCTGCTTGACAAGATAATTTTGCTTATTTTAAGATTTTTTTCAACCTTGTTTTTAAAGAAAAATGTGATTTTTTTACTTGAAACAAGTAAACTTATCCAATCTAAAAGATAGTAGATTATTTTGCTCAAGTACTTTTTTAATTTTGGGAGAACATATATCTGAAACCGAGGTGAATTGTCTATGATTCACTCAAAGAGATAATTGTTTTTATTTCAAGATATTTTACCTAGTTTTTCAAGTAAAATGTTTATGAAAACAATCAAAATTGTCCAATTGTTTAGCTCAATGTATTTTAAAATGTGTTACATTTCCAAATTTAAAAAAATCGTCTATGATCTGCTAGACAAGACGTTAGCGCATGTGCAGCACAGTTCTAAGGTCTTGGGAACCTCCTGTGTGGGTTCAAGTCCAGCTACCGGACTTCCTGTGCGGAGTTTGTATGTTCTCCCCGTGCTTGCGTGGGTTTTCTCCTGGCACTCCGGTTTCCTCCCACATTCCAAAGACATGCATTTGAGGTGGATGTGTGCCCTGCGATTGGCTGGCAACCAGTTCAGAGTGTCCCCTGCCCACTGCCCGATGATTGCTGGGATGAGCTCCAGCACCCCCGTGACCCTACTGAGGATAAGCGGTGCAGCTAATGAGATGAGAGATGCTTCATCTTTTCTTTCTTGTTTTTCAATTTCCTTCTCCTGTTTTACATTTATCCAGAGCCCTCTTAGCGTGTGCTTGTGGGCAGCCTTTTATCCATTCCTCTTATGAATCAATAATTCATACACATCACTGATGGTTTAATACAAGCATTTTCCTTCTGAGCTGACTATGTAGGCTATTTTGTAATGCTCATCCAGGAATAGTTATCAGTTGCAATGCAAGAGATTTTGTTCACATCCGCATACATTGTGAGTGTAATATGTCTCTGCATTGCTTTAAACTTGTGATTATTTTTCAGTTTTCACATCCAATGCCACCTGTATCTGAAATTTGTTCAGGATTGTTGCAAACTATACTGTACCAAATTATGTTACACCTGCAAAGAAATATAAGGTAAAAAACAAAAAGCAACAGTGTTCTAAAAATAACCGGGCTGTTAAGGTACTTTTATATGCGGGTAAAAATCTGAGCGACAACTATTGCCAGTATACAGATCATGTAAAGCGATGGGAAGGCGTACAAAATCTAATTAAGGTCTTAGGCCGGCTGCGAGTATTAAGATTGCAAATGTTGGGTCAGTCCTTTCGTTTACCAATAACTTGTGCATGTATGAATGTAGGCATGAGTAGTTTCTCCATCCGAGATTTTTTTTCACAAAGCACTGTGGGACCTGAAGTACAGTAATGAATAATACTCGCAAACGCCAGCTTGCTAAAAAATCCTCTCTGGGACATTTCTGCACTGTTTTTTGCTCATATATCGAAAATGCTACAGTCCATAGATTGTAAATGCAACAGTTGTATCTATTCATGTATAATGTAAATCCTTGTTTTGGGCTAGCCACATACAAACACACCTTGTAAAGACATGAGATACAGCAATGGAGCACACTTTTGGAGCAAACGAGCACGGTATTTGGTTAATTTTGGTGAGCTACTTTATTCAAATCAACATTTATCATATGTCAACAGTTAAATGCAGAACTAACGCCATTTGCAAAATGTCATCACCCTCATCTGAATATTCACAAACGTCGAGTTATTCAGACATTTGCTTTTTATTCTGCTTGCTTACAATGAAGAATGTACTTCTATTTTTACTAACACCTGCAGAAAAGATTGCTTAGAGTGCCAGTTTGGTGTTATTTTTACTATTACTGTGCACCTTTATTCATTATTTTACCATCATTGAGACTGTGTCCACTTTTTGCCAATTTGTCACTGCCAATTATGCTTTTTGATTTCCACACCCTGCCGTTTATAACCTAGTATATTTTGATAAAAAGAGAGGGCTCGAGAAAGGACCTTGAGAACGTGTTGGATTTTTACACCTTTTTACAACAAGTGTTATGTATGGTCTCTGTTGTCCATGCAAGCTCAAAATGTTTTGTCTTCTCGCTTTCTTTTGAGTCTATTAAACTACAGTGGAACCTCGGTTTTCGAACGCCTCTCAGTTCGGGCAAATCGGTGTTTGACCAAATATTTCGAGAAATTCTTGCTTCGCTGTTCGGTCAAAAAATCGGAGTTCGAGCGCCGGTACGCAAGGGTGCGATGCTGAGCGGCGCAGGGGGGTTTTAGCCCCTAATTATGCCTCAGAAGAAGGTCAGTGCAAGCAGGACAGGTGAAAGAAGACAAGCTGTTCGTACAACTATTGCCTTTAAGAAAGACATAATAGCTAAATATGAAAGAGGTGTACGAATTTCCGATCTTGCTAGTGAATACAGCATGGCTAAATCTACTATCAGTACGATAGTAAAGAATAAGGAGGCTGTGAAATCGAGTGATGCGGCTAAGGAAGTTAGCGCTATAGCAAGCAACTGCGGCAAGTTTTGGAAGAGGTTGAAAAACTTTAGATGATTTTTCTCTCCCCACCGTTCACCACAAAGGTAAGAAATCCTATTCATAATCCTTTTTTTATTTTTACACGTTCATGTTAACGCGAACGTACGATTAGCCTGGGTTAGCTTTGTTTACGTAAAACATTCAGGGTGTTGGAACGGAACTCCCTTTCCAATGAAGCGCTAGCCACTTGTTGTGGAGACCCAGGGGCTAAATGACGTGTAAACGACCTGACTTTTTTATTTTTACATATTCATGTTAGCGTAATCTTTCATACGGAAGATTACGCTAACGTGAACGTACGATTAGCCTTTAGCTTCATGTGTCGTGATTGCCTAAGTGGAGCCACCTGGGGCAATCGTTTGGCGCACTGGAGCGCGCTTCCTGATTGGCTGATGTTCTCCACTTAAGCTGTCCAAGGTCCCAGTTTGTTACCACCACCTACGGGAAGTCTTCAGTAAAGCTAAGGCCTCTTCCCTGCCCCCTCATAGACGTGACGACTGCGCGATTGACCTTCTGCCAGGGTCCGCTCCTCCTCGGGGCCGCCTCTACTCCTTGTCAATTCCCGAGAGGGAGGCCATGGAGGAGTACATTTCTGATGCCTTAGCAGCTGGTATTATTCGGCCTTCCTCTTCTCCAGCGGGGGCGGGGTTCTTCTTTGTCGGAAAGAAGGACGGGTCACTCCGACCCTGTATAAACTACCGAGGGCTTAATGACATCACTGTTAAAAATCGCTATCCTTTGCCAATGCTTGCCTCTGCATTTGAACTTCTACAGGGGGCCACGATCTTCACTAAGCTTGACCTGTGAAACGCCTACCATTTAGTCCGTATCCGGGAGGGAAATGAGTGGAAGACGGCATTCAACACACCCACCGGCCACTACGTGTACCTGGTAATGCCATTCGGGTTAACCAACGACCCCGCCGTTTTTCTGTCAGGGACCAGAACAGACTCTCGGATCCAAAGAGTTTTTATTTGAAAGAGTTGTTGGAGCTGGCTAGGGACGTCAGCGTTTGTTGGTCGTCAGCCTCTTCGGGCGGAATGGCAGCTCCATGACGGAAGACGGACGCTGACAGCTTAAGTGGAGAACATCAGCCAATCAGGAAGCCAACCAAACGACCAAACGATTGCCCCAGGTGGCTCCACTTAGGCAATCACGACATCATGTTTACGTTCATGGTAAACATTCAGGGTGTTGGAACGGATTAAAACAATTTTACATTACCTTTAATGGGAGTAATGATTTCGGTGATTAAACAAATCGGCTTTTGAGCAGGGTTCTGGAATGGATTATGGTCGAGAACTGAGATTCCACTGTATATACTTATCAGGGGTTGTCCGTCTGTCTCGAATCATGTAAACCAGATGTCGCAAAGTCAAATGGATGGAAGGGCCAAATATAAATGATTGGCTCTAAGTCTTGAACCTGCCTTAACCTAATTAAACCCGCTAAAAAAAACACACAAATATACTCCAACGTGATCAGATCTTCTTATAGCTCTGTCAGTTGTCTTTCATTTTCAACACGAACACTAGACAAAGTTATTTTATGTAAATATAGTCTGTAGCTTATATTTGATGTTTTAGCAAAAGTGGGCAATGACCAACCATCGTTAAGCAATCACCACAAACATTGCCATCAATCGCAAGAGCTTAACCATGTCATCAAATTTATATATTGGCGTTGTCCCATCACAAGAGAGGCCAGAACCAGAAACAATGGCCAGGATAGCTCAAATCACAGCCACACTTGCCAGACTTAAAACCATCTGGCGTTTCAAGAATATAGCAGTGCTATCAAAGATCAGACACAGGCAAACGCTGGTTACTTCCATCATCATGAAGACATGAGCTCTCGCAGCAAAACTGGAAAAGAAAATCCTGGTCATCGAGATGTTGTGTTACAGGAAACTAGTTGGCAGTTATATAGCTAACGAAACGGTGCGCAACAACAGCAGATGGCACATTGGACCCTACGAAGAACTGTTGTCAACTGTGCGCAGATTTAAACCTCAGTGGTATGGTCACATCCCAAGATTATCAGCACTGGCGAAGATAATTCTCCAGGGCAGAGTATAAAGGGGAAAAAGGAGAGGAAGAACCAAAAATAATGAGCTGACATTAAGAAATGAACTGGTGCTAACTTTACTTCGACTTAAAAACAGGCCTTGAACTGTCAACAGTGGAGAAAGCTCCCCAGAATTCAGGCAGTTAACAAATCTGTGAACCACGAGCCGGGCTAAAATCGCTTCAAAGAAAAAAAAAATGTTCTTGTAAAAACGTGCAAGCTAAGGTGACGCACAATGAAAATAAATACACAAGGATTGTTTGTGTTTGATACAATAATGAATAAAGATCATTAAGCCTAAACTTAGACCTATGCCAATCATTCGGATAGACTTTTTATCCTAGTCTAACTATTTTCTGCATGCAAACGTAGTCATTGAATGAAAACAGCTAAAAAAAAAACACAAATATTTTTAAACTCTCGATTACACCACAACCGATTGTTTAGTAAATAATTTAATTGTATGGAAATGTTAGCCTTGCCTCCTCGAAATCCACTCTGGACTATCCTCCCTCTGCTTATGCCGTTTGCTTGATCTCGCACACTCCGCTTTATCGGCTCGAAAATGAGGATGTGTAGCCGGGTGATTTATCCGTGCAGGTGATGCAGCGTGCATTTATCAGAGTGGGACGTAGCGAAGGTTCAAGTGAATGAAGCATTTATAACGATAAGGATGCGATGTAGTCGGGAAGGAGTTCAAAGAGGGCGAGTGTGTGGTACGATAACTGTGATGTACTATCTACTTGCCTCCGACGTGAGCACTGCAGTGGCCGATGTTAAAAGGCAGGGGAAAAAAAAATGTTTTTCTGCGTTTCTTAATGGGGTGATTCATGGTATGCAACCTGGAAGAGGAATCTGATTGTCCCCAAGGCACAGCAAGTTCTAAAAGCAACACAATCTCAGCCTAAGCTTTTCTTTCTCATAGAAACATGAAATGGTATTCATACAAAAACACACTGTAAGCATATTGATCAGTGCTGATTGTAGTCTCTTCTTTTTTGTAAATAAATGAAATGCCGACTAATGCAAAGAATCCCTGCTCTGAGCCAATTATGGATTGTGAAATGCATTTTTGTTATTTTTCTAGAATAATCAAGATGAATAGATACACACACACACACACACACACACACATATATATATATATATATATATATATATATATATATATATATATATATATATATATATATATATTAGGGTGGTCCTTATTTTTCGACTTTTAAAATTTCATGCTCTGACCCCTTGAATATGTTCCAATATATACAAAACGTAATTAGGCAAAGTTTCATCAAAATCAAAGGATATTTAGAGGTCGCTCAAGGCCTCTGAAATTTTGGTATGAAAAATAAGGATTTTTCGCACATTATATCAGACCTAGTGTACAAAGTTACTTGTACACGTTACAATTATAAGCAATGGACTGAAATTGGATGTTCTAAAACGCCGTACACATAGGGTTAAGATTTCCGTTTTTTCTCGAAAATTGCCAAAATTTTACCGTTTTGGGAAATTTCAAAGTCGTTGAGCTACCTCTAAATATTATCCAAATTGTTCAAAATTGCACACAGTGTGTTTTTATCGATATAAGAACATATGCGGGGGGTCAGAGCCCAATATTTCCCCCAAAAAAATTTCGACCCCCATTAAGGACCACCCTAATATATATATATATATATATATATATATATATATATATATATATATATACACACCATATTTTCCGCACTATAAGGCGCACCGGGTTATAGGGCGCACCCCCAAAAAATAATTTTTGGTCCTATATTTTCCATACATAAGGTGCAACGGATTATAAGGCGCTACTATGGGAACGTCGACAAAACAGTCAGATAGTTCAGTCAAACTTATCACCCCCTTAACATTCCGAAAGCTTGCAAAGAAGCAAATACTCGTCTCAGACATGTACGGAAACAGTGTCTGTACGATGTCACCAATCACTCAAATGCATCGTTCCGAATATCATTCGGAAGGTTAAAGTCTTGGGATTCAAGAAATAATAATAATAATAATAATAATAATGCATTTTATTTAAAAGCGCCTTTCAGGCCACCCAAGGACACTGTACAAACAATGAAAGAAAAAAAATACAATTTAAAAAGTTGTAAACGAAATAATGAATAAAAACAAGACATAAAATCATAAAAACATAAGAAATGGAGAAGCTATGTGTTGTAGGCAGTCCTGAACAGGTGTGTTTTTAGACGGGACTTAAAAGTGGAGAGAGGTGTGCAGTTTTGGAGGTCCAGAGGTAGATTGTTCCAAAGCTTGGGAGCAGCGCGACTGAAGGCTCTGGCTCCCATGGTGCTCAGATGGGCAGGGGGCACTGACAGTCGGAGGGAGGACGAGGATCTGAGGGAGCGAGTGGGGACGTGCACCTGGAGAAGGTCGGACAGGTAAGGAGGAGCCAGGTTGTGAATGGCCATATATGTATATAAGATGAGTTTGTAGCTGATGCGATGCTGAACAGGAAGCCAGTGTAGCTGTTGGAGAACGGGGGTGATGTGCTGCTGGGAAGATGTTTTTGTGATGATGCGAGCAGAGGCGTTTTGAACCAGCTGAATTTTATGGAGGGACTTTTGGGGAAGGCCGAAGAGGAGAGCATTGCAGTAGTCAAGGCGGGATGTGACAAGACTGTGGACGAGAATAGCAGTAGTGCGGGGGGTGAGGGAAGGGCGGAGTCTGGTAATATTGCGGAGGTGGAAATAAGCAGTGCGGGTGATGGTGTTGATATGTGAGTGGAAGGTAAGCATGCTATCCAGGATGACACCCAGACTCTTGACCTGGGGGGAGGGGGACACTAAGGAGCTGTCGATGTTGAGAGAGAAGTTGTTTACTTTGGATAAAGTGGATTTGGTGCCAAGAAGGAGGAATTCTGTTTTATTGGCATTTAATTTAAGAAAGTTTGTTGTGAACCATGTTTTGAGTTCGGAAAGGCAAGAGGTGAGGGAGGGAGGTGGGAGTATGGAGTTTGGTTTGCAGGAGAGGTAGAGTTGGGTGTCATCAGCAAAGCAGTGAAAGTGGATATTAAATTTGCGGAGGATATGACCAAGAGGCAAGAGGTAGACGATGAAGAGAAGAGGACCTAAGACAGATCCCTGGGGTACACCTGTGGTGACTAGGGAGGGCTTTGAGGTGAAGGATTTCAGCTGGACAAACTGAGAGCGGCCAGTGAGATAGGAATGGAACCAACTGAGGGGAGTATGGGTGAGACCAATGGAGGAGAGTCTATTGAGGAGGATAGGGTGAGAGATTGTGTCGAAGGCGGCGCTCAAGTCTAGGAGGATGAGGATGGAGACTAAACCGGAGTCGGATGCTATGAGGAGATCATTTACAATACGGATTAGGGCAGTCTCTGTGCTGTGGCGGGGGCGGAAACCAGACTGAAAGGGCTCATAGAGAGAGTGGAGGGACAGGTGCGAGTGGAGTTGAGCAGCAACAGTTTTTTCAAGGATTTTTTAAATAAATGGAAGGTTGGAGATGGGGCGGAGGTTGTCGAAGTTGTTGGGGTCAGCACCATGTTTTTTAAGTGTAGGAGTAACAGCAGCGGTTTTGAAAAGTGATGGGACAATACCAGAAGAGAGTGAGGAGTGAATAATGGCAGATATGAGAGGAAGCAGGGAAGGGAGGCAGGATTTAACAAGGGATGAAGGGAGGGGATCGAGCTGGCAAGTGGTGGGCTTGGATTTGAGTATGAGGTTGGATAATTCAGCAGTCGTGGGTGGAGCAAAACTGGAGAAGAAGTGACAAGGAGAAGGAAATTCAGATGGGGAGGGAGCAGACAGGTTTTGATGGAGTTGGTGATGAATCTTAAGGATTTTGTGATTGAAGTACTCCATTATGGAGTTGCAGGTTGCTGTGGAGTACAGGTGGATGGGGAGAGAATTTGGTGGCTGGAGGATTTTGTTCATGACAGAGAAGAGAGTTCTTGAATTTCCTTCGTTGGAAAGGATGAGGCCGGAGTAGTAGCTGGATTTGGTTTGTGCAATTTGGTCCTTGTATTTAGCAGTATGGGTAGTGTACATGTCCTTATGGATGGTGAGGCCGGTTTTCTTATAGAGTCGCTCAAGTTGGCGGTTCTTTGATTTCATTGACCGAAGAGCGGGTGTAAACCAGGGGGCAGATGTGGAGAATGAGGCAGTCCTGGTTTTCAGGGGGGCAAGAGAATTTAGAATATTTGTGAGGCAGGTATTGTAGTGAGTGGTAAGCTCATCCGGGCTTGAAAGAGCTTCTGGGGGTGGGGAACGGTCAATAATGAAGCAGAGGGTGTCAATGTTGATATTTTTGGTATTACGAAAAGAAATGAGACGGGAGGTTTTGACAGTAGAGAGACAGAGTACGGTGTTAAAAGTGAGGAGGACATGATCAGATTCAGGAAAAACGTTGGAAGTGGGCTTGGAAGTAGAGAGGCCAGAGCAGCAAACCAAGTCCAATGTGTGGCCTTTAATGTGGGTGGGGAAGTCAATAAGGCTGTGTATCCCAAGACTCTCCAGGCAGGATGTGAAGTCTCTGGTGAGTGGCAGGTTGGGGTTGTCCATGTGAATATTGAAATCTCCTAATAAAATTAAATTTGGCGAGAGAGTGGATAAATGTGTAATTAAGCTGAAGAATTCATTGATAAAATCACTATGTGGCTTTGGGGGGCGATAAATTGAAGCAATAATGGTTGGCGTGGGTCCGGGGAGCTTAAACACCAGACATTCAAAGGAAGTCGATGAAGTGACGGAGACAGGCAAGACTTTCCACTTCTCGCGGTGAATTACCGCGAGACCTCCTCCACGGCCGTTGCCACGGGGACGGCAGATGTAAACAAAGCCGGGAGGAGTGGAGTCATTCAGAGCAGCGAAGTCGTTTGTTTGTTGCCAAGTTTCTGTTAAAACGAGGAAGTCGAGTTTTCGTTCAGCGAGGACGTCTTGGATGAGGTGGCCCTTGTTCCTGAGTGAGCGGACGTTCAGCAATCCAAAGTTGACGGCGGAGGTGTCTTGTTTGACGGCGGCAGTGCTGTTAGCCGACCTAGCTAGGCGGGCTAATGTATGGCAGTTAGCCCTACGGCCGCAGTTTATGGGAGGGCGTCGAGATGTGGACCAGGTCGAGGTGATTGAACCAGGGTTTTTATACTCGACATGCCTGCGCGATCCGCGGTGAATGTAGCGGCGTCGAGGCAGGCGAGTTATGTCAGGATGGTGGAGCAGCTCCGGTGGCGGAGGCCCCCGCGCAATCCACCGGATCCGGAGAAGATCCGCGATAGAATACTGGAGCAATCCTGTCACTGGATGGTGGCAGAACGTCAGGAGTATCAGGAATAATCCAAAAGCGGCGAGGTTTTGGCACGCCATGACGAGGGAGAGAGGCCGGTGCTGTGACAGCTGGTATGTTTAAGTTAGCCCGAGGGCTAAGTTACGAGGGTTTGATTGATAAAGTGAAATGTTGGTTCAGGTTACATCAACCAAAGTACCCACAGTCCAAAACAGAAGGGCAAAAGAAAAATCAGAAAAAGTATCTGAGCTTCGAAAAAGTTTGGAAAAGTTTTTGGAGTGAGAAGCGGCGACATACACGCCAGCGTCCTCTCACCCCGGAAGTCCATTTGCTGGTCATCAAATGCCAAACATTTTTTAGTTTCCACTTTTATTTTTTGCTGGCAACTGTGTGGACAGCAAAGTAAGAATTTTATTGTGCAGGGAAACGGGGTTCTTTACTGTGCATATGACAATAAACACTTTGAAGTGAATTTAGTTTAAAAATAGACTCATCACAGAAACATCAAGATCGTTCTAAAGCAAAAGATACCGGGAAAAGATAAAGCCGCATAGCTCACCTAAGTTCTCTTGCAGCCATCACGTTCAATAATGATATGGTCTTCTTACAACCGTGAGTGTAGTAAATCCAGGAGTGTAAAATATTTACAAATACAGAATAGTAAAAATTGTTTTCTCTATGCCGTAGTGCAACCCAACGTGTGATTCACATTCATCTTTTTCGGCCAATTGTAGGCTTTGTTTCGCCCCTTTAGCCTGTAAATGATAAAAAGGATTCGCCCCCTTTACCTCCGAATAACTTTAGCCAATAGTGACTGATTCAAATGATGATTGCCACATTGTTTAGAAAATGTAACGGCGGTATATAAATCCCAGCGTACACCGCGGACTACTTCGCCTTCGGGGGAAATTCTAGTCGGCGGCTGCTTGCCTTAGTTGCAAGACTCTGCGACTTAATATTGATCCATATATAAGGCGCACTGTATTATAAGGCGCATGGTCAGCTTTTGAAAAACATAAAGGCTTTTAGGTGCGCCTTATAGTGCAGAAAATACGGTATACTGTATATCTATCTATCTATCTATATATATATATATATATATATATATATATATATACACTTGAAGATATTGTAAAATCCAAAATAACAGCAAAATTCTGAATAACCTTTATAACTTTGAAAGCCATAGTGACCACGAAAAAATTATATATTTAATTTAGGACACATGATAATTCAAGCGTTAAACATGTTTTTGACGGGCGGTGTGCCTTGAGATTTTTTGACGAAAAAGTTCGCTTTGGCTCAAAAAAGGTTGTGAAACACTGTCCTTTATTACAAAAGGCATATCAACTCTTAAGCGTTATTGATTAGTAGCAATGACGCGGTACACAAGCCCTCAATAGTACTTAAAATAATAACATTGCACAATAGTCAAAATAACCCAACCCTGGCGTCCGAAGCATTTTTCTTTGCAGAGCTACGTCCTTTATTCCAGGTTTTTACCTTAAATAGACACTCAAAATAAGGAAAAAAAATATTTTAGGGGACCATGAGAGGACTGTACAAAACCCCCAAGAAACCCAGCCCAACCTGTTTTAAAGGCAATCTCCTAGGTTACAAAAAGCAGATTAAGCATGGAATATATATATTTATATATATATATATATATATATATATATATATATATATATAAATGAGAAGTGATTTACAAAAGACCTTCTCCAAAAGGTGAGAGATTTTCCTGCCTGAGCTGGAACTTTCTTTGGAAGTGTTTACTGTTCAATAGTTATGATACTTTCAAGTTTATTGTTTAATAGACACTCAAAATAATGAGAAAACCATCCATTCAAATTCGAGCCTGCAGGGAAAATATGAAGACTGTCTAAAATACTCAGATGTAAAACACCATACTGCCAAAGCCCGCCCAAACACCCACACCAGCCCCCACAGAAACCTATGTTTTAATAAAATCAGGGTTAAAAAAAAATCACATCACTATAAAAAGGTTTGGAAAAGAGAACAGCAACACGATTGGTCAATAGTGACAATAATGCAACAGGTCCACAAGCTTTCAATTGTATTTAAAATAACGATGCACAATTATAGTCAAAATAAACTTGGCAGCTAAGCAATCTTCTTCGCAGCTGTTCAATAGTCAAAATATAACTACTGACTTCATTATAAGTTTACAGTTTGAAAGACTTAAAATAAGGAGAAAGCCATTGATGGATTTTTAGCTTGCAAGGAGAACCCGGGAGGACCATACAAGTACCTCGAGATCAAAAACCCAACCATTCCTTGCTTATTTTTTGAATATAGATATATTTTTGAATGTTGTTTTTTTTTACCAGTAGGAGGCGCTAAATCATACAACATGCCCATGTGGTCGATTGCCTTTATGTCGAGTTAATCCCTAAAGAGTAAATGTCAACAATGGCTTTTGTTTTTTTTCCACTGACATTTTGGAACATTGTCACTATCTTCTGCCGGTTTGGGTTCTTATCCATGTGTGACCATGTTCCTGTCTGAGAGCGGGGAACTTATTGAATTCAATTTTGCGTGATTGCTACAATATTAAAATTGATACAAAAGACACCTGAGAGCAGCTTTTAATGTCTGTGATTGCTACTGCGGGAAATGTATGAATTACAGTTACATTTCATCCAGGGGTTTCACAATAGAAAGAAGGCATCGGCTCATTGCGAGGATTTCATCATAGCTCATCAAGAAGCGAAGAGAAGATGTCTTCCGTCGTTAAAGTACTATATTTTTCTTGATGTAGCCTATTCATTCACTGTGAGTCCCAAAGCTTGCAGTGATGCTAAATAGGAGAAACAAAAACATGATAAACATGGAAACGTAAGCCTGCATATGTCAAGAAATATGAAGAAAGCTCATGAATTTCTACGCTCGCTACGTTTTGTGGCCATAACTACTTGACGATAAGGACTACAATTAAAAATAAGGCAATTTAGGCATGAAAATCTTTTAGTAATCATTGCAAAATTAAGTTTCAAAATCAGTTTAATTTTTAATCTGTTTTCAATCAGTGCCCGGAGGAAACCCATGCAAGCACGGGGTGGGGTGTTGTGGTACTGTACTTCATTCAATCTTGACTACATAGTTACAATATTTCAATAAAAAAAAAAAAAAATACCCGCCAATCAAGTCCTGAGATTATAAATATGAATTAAATAGCAGTGGAAATTTATCCATCAAAAATGCTACATTTTTTTTTCCAAATCATCTGAATTATTGTCAGGCTTCTGGAGTTTCCTTTAAGCCTCAAGTAACGATAAAAAGTGATTGCAATTTGGTCCGTTACCACTTCAACAACCAATAACACCAGCACAAAAACCATGTCATTGTTGCAATCTGGCACAGTTCTCTACATAATGGTTGCCATGGTACTGTCGTCTCGAAATATAGTGATCTTATTTTACGTGAGGCAGCCCTCAATACAGTTTTGCCGCAGCGCAGTAGTAAATATGTGCTCGTTTTCGTAATCCCTCCGGTAGTCTTCGTGTTGAATTGTCCGAAGACATGTGACATAAATCAATTGCATTAGATCTGAAATTTGCTTCAGGAGTGCGGGGGCACGGCACCATTGGCGTCGACGAAAAAGTCCCCATGCGGTTGGTGGTAGATGGGCGCCTGGCTTAAGCATCCAGCTTAGATGGTATGTACGGGGGAAATCCTTAAATGCTTAAATTTTAATTTTGTGTTTTGAGTGATTGAATACTTGAATTTTGGGTAATGTGCTTGTATATGCTTAAAACTGTTGCCATGTTTTTCAACAAGTCTACTTAAAAATGATGCAGACACTGCTCTCTGGTAACTTCGCTTAGCCATTGCTTTCTTTTTCCTCCCTCACTAAGGGTGGCTGCCATTACTTTGTACCGTATTGTGCTATGAAGCGCCGTCACCCTCTACAGGTTGCACCTTAGAAGTCAGGTGTATGCTTCACCTAGAAATAATTGCACACATATTGTTAAGATCCACAAATATATTTGCGATTTACTCAAAGTCTAAAAGTGATATGCCGCATATATATAAATCGCAGATATGGTTTAAGCTCTGCAAAAAACATGATTTATACCGGTGTTTTGAGATTCTTTCCTACCGATATAAATGTCCAGTGAGCATGCACACACGTAATGTGATGCTGATAACCATGTGAGCCTTTTAAAGCGGTAAGTATTAATTATTTTCATTTTGTTAGTGTTATTTGACTTCAAAATACTGATTTGTGACACAACTTTTAAGCTTGGTGTCTTTTTCTGTGGTAGCCTTTTAGCATGGTGTTTTTTGATCAGGTAATCACGCACTGTATCAATGCATGCCAACCCTCGTCATACTTACAAGTTCTGTTTTCAACAATTCTGACTTTCACTGTTGCTGGGTTTACTTGAGAATAAAGAACAATATTGCTGCTGTCAGGTTGATATCACTAGAAGGGTAGGGCGGCTTGGCAGAATACCAGATTGCAACACAGATGTGGTGTTTGTGCTGGTGTCATTGGTGGTTGCAGTGGTAACGGACCAAATTCCAATGCCTTGTCATTGTTTCCTGAGAATTAAAGGAAACTCCAGCAGCCTGACAATAATTCAGATTATTTGGAACGAAAAGTGTAGCAGTTTTAAAACCCTAAAAATGGTGACTTTTAATTCAGGCCAGTTATTTGAAAGTGGAAGTCTTTAACAAACTAATGATGCTAATCGCTGATTCCGTATTACGTTGATAGCTTGAGGAAATTTCGGCAATTCCAGAGAAAGAATCCTTTCCAAGTCAACTCCCCTGCGAAAGCACCTTAGCAAGACAATCAATTAAGTGAAGGTTAGTAGAGACAAAAGCAGCTGAGTTATAGCAAATCTCAATTATTCCTCCTTTTGTTTTGTCTTCAGGGAGCCTGGGAAAGACCATTATTATTGTTTATTAGCGTCATTGTGCTTTATCTCATCCGTGGTCATCTTTCTCCAACGCGCTAGAGTTTGAGTCGAGGCAATTACCCAAATTTCTTAACTAATTACTCTGCAGCTTCTCTGCGGGTATATACAAGTTTTCAAGGATGACTAACGATGGATAGCAATCTGCGAAACATTAGCTTAGGTTCCGTCTCTACGAGCGATAGTAATTGGAATATTCGCGGCTCGGGTGGTCTCAATTTGTACAATACAGCGGAATAGAAAGTATATTCTCACTTTAATGTGTTGCTGTGTGTATGTAGAGGTCAACAGTCATTAGATTAAGGAGAAACATTTGCGATGTATGTGGGAGAGAACCGGTGCCCTCTTTATTTTACTCCTCTGCTTCCACTTGAGTTTCTTGTCTCGTCATTAGGATCAAAGGCAAACTGTCATCCATAAAGGAGTGACCTTCTGCTCTCCTTCATGAAAAGAAATAACTTTTAGAGTTCATGTGCCTACTTTTGTTCTTGAATAAAATGAGTCTCAAGGGAAAATTCTGGCAGATTGTTTGTTGTCTTTGCAACATTTTGTAGCACTGTTGTCTCTAGAAACAACTTGCATCATTTGAATTGCCTCTGTGCTGCTACTGCCCACCCAGGCCACCTGGGGGCGATGTATCTGAACTTGCCAAACCTCATCTCAGAGGATGAAGAATACGACTATGGGTATGCTTTGTTTACCTCCGGTTTGAGATTAAGGGATGCTGTAATGGTGCTCTGTACAGCCCTTGTAGGCCGTTTGTGATTAAGGGATGTACAAATAAATGTTACTTGATGTGACTTAAGCTAATACAGCAGAGTTAAGGGGTGGATGCTGTGGGGGCTGCAGATGGCCAATTAAGATTAATACCGATTTCAATCAAATTGAGAAAAATATTTTTGCTTCAATTGTCTCCTTGTTTCTAATTGTCCCACCGGCAGGAGGCCCCGGGGGCGACCCAGGACGCGTTGGAGAGACTATGTCTCTCGGCTGGCTTGGGAACGGCTCGGGGTCTCGTCGGGTGAGCTGGAGGAGGTGGCTGAGGATAAGGACGTCTGGGCTTCCCTTCTAAGGCCACTGCCCCCGCGACCTGACCCCGGATAAGTGGAAGACAATGGATGGATGGATGGATGCGTGGATGGATTTTGCATCGCTGCAAACTTTGAGCTAGCTCGAAAAAATACTTTACATAAAAATCACGGAATTGTAATGAAAGGAAATTAATTGTGGGATTTATTTTAGCCAATAGCATATTGATTTATTTATAATACTGTAATGTCCATGTAAAGTAGTCTTTTTTGTATGTATTGTTAATTGCAAGCCTCGTTTCCATGATTATCAGGTTTTTGCATTTTCCTTTAGAATCACTAAAAACCTCTGTGCCATTGAGAATGAATACGGTACAAAATTTTACTATTGTATTGCAAAATTGCAAAGTCACACACGATTCTGAAATGAATGAAGAGACAAAAAGAATTGCATTTTATAAGTTTTGAGCACGTGTTAAAGTCCTAAAGTGGTGAAAATGCCAAAACATTATCAGGTGGGCTTCCACGGCATCATCTGAACTAAGGGTTTCTGTCCCTAAAAGCTTACCTCCTTTGTGTTTTTCATCACGACTTGAAACGTGTGAGTTATTTACTAATGTTTGGGATCCAGATGATCAACACAAGCTGCACACAGTCAAGACAAGTGTGACTCTTTATTTTTGCAACTCCTCAAGGCTGACAGTCACCTCCGCTTGGGATGATTTAAAAACTTGACACAATTGTTCGAGGCCAATTGCTTGATTAAATAACAGCCCAAGAGTTGGGCTCCATCAGTTCGTTTGTACGTATATATAATATATATAGTTTGTATCCAGTAGAAATCGAGCCGCTCAGCTCACTGTGGCTCCATTGATCCGTCTGTCTGCCAGATCCCCGTGGGGCAGCGTTTATCAGTTAATTGGGCTGCAATTCACTTCCAGGCGGGGAGCACATGGTGACATCTCAATAAAGCCAACCTTGCTGCCAGGTTTCCGAAACAACGAACAGTTCCGTCGCGTGGATTCACTCTCCAGTATTTGGGCACCCTCGAGGGCACAGATATGAATGTTTTGTCATTAACAGGTCTAAACTTTAGGGCTTCTGAACGAAATCCCTGACTGACTAATAGAATATGTTCTACTTGTAATCTAAGGTTTACAGGTGATACAGTAGAACTTCAAGATATGGAATTCATCCGTTATAAGGTGGGGATCATGAAGGGAAATTGGTGTATAGCAGGGGATAGAAACCTATGCTAATTACCTCATGCGTTCCAAACCTCAGGTACCTCACATAAAAATAACAAAATGTGAAAAATCCCTTGCTTTAAATGCCGCCCAATTTTTGCCAATACTCTACATCAGGCATGTCAAGCTCAGTTTGTCTCATGGGCCGGATCTAGACTTAATGTTCTCAGGTGGGCTGGATCAGTAAAAAATATGTCAACGCCAAATATTTGTTTTTGTTTTTCAGTACTATGCATTATAATTCAGCCTCGATTTGTAGTCTGCCCTACAAATTATAGACACGGATGTGAAAAGGGATCTTGAAGAACAATGAAGAGATATTATTTTCATGATTGGCATCAAATGTGTTATTTTAACTGTTGAGTGAATGCAGCTCTATATCTGAACCAAACAAACTCAATTGGGAGCTATGAATCAAAATATACTTGCCTCAATGGTCATACAACTTTAAAACAGCTAAAATAAAAAATGCAAAACAAGAGTTTTTGCAGTGAACCAGCAATAACATCAGATCAACATACAAAGAAGGGCCCACATAAATGAAATGAAATGATCTGCATGTATATAGCGCTTTTCTAGTCAATGACTTCATGACCCCAGACTGGAGGGCAGCTCTTTTACATATTTACTGCACTACCGCAACGTAAAGGAGAATTTGAATTATATTTATTAAAAAAAGGAACTTTTGATGGAAATGAGCCCTCCTTTTTTTCCACAAACTCAGAAGTTGATAACGGGTCGGATTGTTTCATCCACGGGCCGGATGCAGCCTGACGGCTGTATGTTTGACATCGCTGGTCTAAATCCTCGATTGGTTTCAGCGATATTCCTCAGCGAGGGTGACTATGCGTGTGCTTTCTTAGTATTTTTTGATAATCGCAATCCCAATCCCCCTTTAGTATATCTTGAGCTCCGTAGAGAATAACGTGCAAATTAGGCAGTGTTGTATTGCGGACTCACAAAGACACACAAGATTCTGAATCGACTCACCTCTTAAGGCAGGGTTAGGGAACCTATGGCTCATGAGCCATACTTGACTCTTTTTTTATGAGTAAATATGGCTTGTGAGCCATACATGGCTCTTTTCATGAGTACATATGGCTCAGGGATAAGAAGATAAGAGATAAAGATTTGCACATACATTTGAAGTGATTTTTTGTAAGGTTCATTGTTCTATATTCTTTATCAATTATCCATTATCCGTTATCGGTCAAATCATAATACTCTACAAAGCCAAGGGGCCGAGAGCCGACTGTTGCAAGTGTGAAGCTAACATGATGTTTACCAGTTCAGTCCAGTATTTATAGGACAAAATTTTAACTACAGTGTACAAACACTGTGGCACACTGACAGACCCTTTGTGACTCTATAACGCCAAGTCATCCTTTGTATAGAAGGTCACTCAATGTTCATTGTTGAGGCATTTTAAAATGAAAAGCAACATTACAAATGTTAAATACCCAGAAGCTTTAGCGGAGCACCTTGAGCAATTTAAAGCCGTAGGAATGGGCGGAACTATACGCAGGGCTTGTGTACTCTTTGTCCTCACCCTCCACTAACTGTAGTGAAGGTAAATATGTTGGGATCCTCGTTTGTGGTATTTTGTGACGTTTTTACAAAACAATTTTCCTCGCGCCTTGTTTTGAAACTATTATTTAAGACAAAAACGACAAAACAAGCCTCAACACTCTTAAGTTACTGCTGGGAAGACTCATTTTAATCGGTATATGTATATTAAGATGGGACACAGGATCTGGCATTATTATTATTTCATAAGTTTTTATCAAATCATCAAACATTTCACAGTGAAATAAAATGCTGAGGAATTCGTTTTTGGAGGAAGAACAGAATAATCCAAATATTGTTGCTTTTATGGCCCTTTGGTTCAAATAGGTTCCTGGCCACTGTCTTAAGACGTGCTTTTTGATATTGTGCAGAAATACAGAGGCCAGGATGGTGTAACTCTGTGCTATCCTGAAATCCCGCTTTTTTTCTGGTACCACAAATTAATTCTACTTTAATGCAGTTAACATTCCCTTTGATTATGGCTTTACCCATAGTCATATTCTACACAAGATGCAAAAAAAGTATGATCAAAAAACACAAATGTGCAGGAATAAAGTAATAGTACAACAATAAACATCAATCTTTTTAAAACAATCCAGTGTTATGAAACTGATCCCATTATTTTAGTGTGTGTGGTTTATTTATTTGGGGTTCTGGATGGCATCTTGAGGTCTGTCCTTTACACAATGTCGTACTGCATGAGTCAAGCAATTATCAAATGAACAAATTGACGTAAAAATGTATGGGAAAAGAGCAGTTGGGATGAGGACTAAGAGCCCAAGGAAGTGTAAAAAAAAGATTAACTGCACTTATCAAAGGGGCACTTTAATTTTTTTTTTTTTTTCGTTTTTTAACACTACCCTGCCGAGCTTCTGAAAGGCTGTTTATTGTTGCACCATTGAGTATTTTTACATGCAGACTCATAAAGTGCTTCCACGCAGAGAATGGCAAAATGGTGGATAACTTTATTCCAATTGACATTCTTCCTTTTTTACTACACTGCGGTGAACCGAGCAAGTGAATTTTCTTGCAAAACTACCATTTCACATTTTGATGCATTTGGAATGTAAAACATTTGTTTCCAAAGTCACAAATGTTTTGTAAAATTCAACAAATGTGTACTGAAAATCTAAAAATACGTATTTCGAGTCACATACTTGTTCACTCCGCGTATAATTGTATTCATTCACTTAGACATATGGTCAAATGTGCAAAGAAAGCTGATAGACAGATCCTCTAAGTTAAAATTCCAATTAGGTGACTTAGCTTCGAATGCAACACGAATGGAAGATTAATGGAATAATCTCCAAATTTTTTAGTTTTTTGGTGAGGGAATACAAAAAAAAAACAATTACTGATCAAGAGGCCGATTTGATCGTAAACATATAAACAGGAGATCTGTTGATCTGTAGTGAAATGGGGATCACCAAATTAAAGTGACGTATACCGGGGTGCAGAAGAAATGCTATTAAACTGATATTTACTGTTTCCCAGATAAAAACATTAAAATAAAAAAAATAGTATCTATTAACTACTACGTATGTGTAATATAGGAGCATATGATTACATAAGAATATAAATAAATGTACATGTCATAGAAAATATAAATTGTATTTTCCTTTGGTATAACCTGACTTAAGCTGGTTGAGTGAAAAACAGCCTGGATGATTTGATTTTAAAACTGCCACTTGAAAGGATTGTCAAGCCTGTTTTAGATGTATTTTCTATAATTGCGTCTTTTTTTTTAAAATCATTCCTAATGGGCTTCAGCCATACAACATGTTGAGATTGTGATCCGTGCGCCGTATTTGTATTTCTTGCTATTCAAAAGTTTTGTTTACATGGTTATGATGTTTTCACTTATCCCGGTAGCATCATTGTAAACCTTGGGACACAGAAAATAAATGCAGTTTTGGGAGTATTCAAGATTTTCTTGCTTTAATAGCCACTTTATTTCGAATAATGGTCCCTTTCGTTGATTGGTTACAGCCATGCAACCAAGTTAGGGTAGTGATTTTAAGCTTTGTTTCTCTGGTTCTAACCTTTATGCTTCTTCCTTTAGGATGAGTTTTGGGCCCCATAATAAATACAGTAAGCAAAAGACAGTATTCTGCTGCTGACTTGCAACATTTGTACAAAGTCACACATGATTCTGTACTGAATGAAGAGACAGAAAGGCATTATTGTAGGTTCACCCAATAGCGTATTGGCATTTTCTTGATCTATTGGCGCAAACCAATTGCAGACCAGCATTTTATTTGTTATTTACCAATAGCAGATAGGCATCTTAGAGAAGTTACTCTTTATAGTGAATAACACAGATTTTGGGGCACAGAAAGTTATTTGTTGTTGATGTAGTTTGTTGGGAAAAATACCATAAGATGGGTACGCTTATCCAGAGGGTCTACGGAATTAAAAGGGTGGTTTTTTTATTTTGTTAAAACGAAAATAATAATATAACATTTACATGTTTTTAAACAGATTGTCTTTCAGCATATCATTTTAAAACCGGATAATTTGCGTCAATAGGATTAACTACAAGCTGCAACAAAGATAGGCTGAACTGAACAGAATAGAATGGGCTCTGTTGATTATGTATTAAGTTTAAATCCTACATGATCTCATATCACCCACCTTTTGTATCACTAGTCCATTGATCAAATTATCCCCAGAACAAAGAGGAGGGTTCTAATGTTTCCAGTCATTTGTTTTTATGTTTGAAAAGCAGACAAAGCAAGACATGTGCTCATTTGAAATCATGCCTCTGTCTCATTGCTTCTTTCGGACATTTGGCCTCTTTCCTGCTTAGGTAGCAGACCGTAATTGCCAGAGAAAAGGCTCAGATGTCTATTGCATCTGAGAACTTAAGGCAGATGATTTGAAGATGTGTCTGAAAAAAAAAGCAGGAGCTAGTGTAGTTGGATGCTGCTGAGAAAGTCGATAAAACAACCAAGGTCACTAATGAGATGTCACAGAGTTGGTTTGATGGTGACTTGTAATGGGCCTGCGAATGAAAAGAAGAAAAGGGGGAAACAAGATTGCAATCTACAGTTCAGTTAGTTTAGTTGCCACTGGTTTAAAAACATGGGGATTAAGTGAATCCACTGGCTTATTTCTGATATCATATTCAATCACTTTTCAACATCACTCTAAGGTTTTCTTTTTACACTCTGAGGTTTTGTTTTTGTTTACGCAATTTTGTTTTTTAAGTCTTTTTGATGCCTTCTTTCTTGACCAGCCATTTACAGTAGACCCTCAGGATAAGACATTACCAGTTATGACGTGGGGTTTGCAAAATGAAATTCCCGTAGGACAGGACACAGAAACCTATGGTTATTAGCTAAAATTTAGCTAACCTCGTGCAAAAATGTTAGTACTGACAATAGAGCAAATAAATGATTCTATTTTTTTCTGAGCAATAGTTTTTACGGATTTCTCATGCAAAAATGGCCTTATTAACATACATTAATGCCACACAGAATTTTGTTAAAACTGTCTTCCTTTCCCCCTGTATTAAAAAAGTAAAAATAAAAATTGTAAATCATTAGTGCCATCTCTGCACGAGGTTACCGTAATGTGTTCCAAACACACAACACTCCAATTAAAAACAACAAAATAACAAAATGGTGAGTGCTAGTTAGTCACATCAATAAATATACAAAAAAAAAATATTACCTTGGTGTGACATGACTTGAGTTGATACAGTAGTTAGTGCAGGGGTGGGGGGAAGACGGAAGACTAAAAAATAAAACTAATTTTAAACTACTTGTGAGGATTGCCATGCCCTTAGAAGCTTTCCTTGCTTAATCATATTCTTTTTTTCAATCGTACTCCCAATTTTCGAGTGGTTACAGCCATATTCCTTAGCGAGGGTAATGATCCTTGTACCGTCTTCGTATATCTTATATTTTCATGCTTATCAATATTTTTGGTTCTCCCTTTCACATCACTGCAAGCCTTGGACTTGTACCGAATAAATACAGTACAGCATTGTTTTGACGAGATGCAAATAATTTACTAACCACACGGATTATGAACTGAATGAAAAGAAAGGAATTGTCGGAGGTAGTTTAGCCAATACCATATCAGCATCTTCATGATGCCATGAAGCAAACAAATAGTTTTGTTTTTTTTCTCTAGGCACGTGAACGATTAGGATTGCTCCAAAGATTCACCTTCTGATCCCTGGTGAACCATTCCTTGGATTTTAACACTTTCAGTGTTCCATTACCCAATCTTATTTTGGCACATGTATAATTTTACGTCCTGTCTTTTTTTACCAATTACAATTAAGCACTCAATTTGCAAAAATCCGAGGGTAAAAGATGGAAGGCGGCTAGTCACATGACGTATTTTTCTCTCAGTTTACTTGTCCTCTGCCCTGATGAAATGAATTTGTTCCAATAAAATAGCACAATATGCACAGTAAAACACCCAGGTGTCGCTTTTATTTTCATCCAGGTAGCGTTTGTACGATCCTGAGGCCAAATAAACACGTCCGTGTCTGTTTATTAGCATTGCCACTAATGACTTTACTTCAGCAGACTGGCCTCTGCGCCCACATGGCTGCCTACCTTACACAGATGCAGGCAACTCATCAAAAAGAGGCCTCCATGGCAGATCCCAATGTGCTTTCCTAAAGAGGCGGGCAGCTAGCCTGTGTAAAAACACAAATAAACTCTCATTGATTCCTGAGGCTCAGTTGAGTCATTTTAAGGACGGCTTGATATGTCTTCTCCAATGTCCGATAAAGTGTTTGAACAAGCAGAGCCGTGCAATGATAGTGTTTTCACCTGTAATGTTTGCTTCATGTGTTTGAACATTTTCAAAGCCTGGCATCGTAGTCCCAAAATTTGCGATTGCAAACAGAGCATTTATTCATTCTTCGAATACATCAACCCCCATTTGTTGTACACATTTCAAGCTTTGTAATGTATGTAGTGTCAATACAATTTTGTTTGAAATAAATAAATAAATAAATGGCACCAAAAAATGATTTTGTGATGACGTCACATCCAAGGTGAGACAAGCCTTGCAAAGTTCGCTTTGAAGCATGATGCTGCATTTAGGTTATTAACGGATTAAAAAAAAAAAAAGGCTGCAGAAAGAACGATGCGATTACTTCATGTCAAGCCTATAAAGCTTTCACTCGGCTGGAGTTGGTGCAAGGCGAGGCATTTTATATCGAAAATAAATTAAAAGGCATTTTGGGTTCGGCTGAATAAAAAAAATGATAAAACCCCAAAAAGCTGCAGGAAGAACGATGTTTTAAAGACTTCAAGTCAAAGGGGAGGTGAGCCTTGCAAAGCCGGTTTTCACTTGAGGCGGATTTGGTGCACCATGCAGAATTTTCTGCTTAAAATGACCCTAAACGGATTTTGTTTTTGGATGAAAGAAAAATCAAATTAAATTAAAGTCATCCAAAAAATGATGTTGCACAGATGTCATGTCTCAGTAGAGGCAAGCCTTGGGAAGCTGACTTTCACTTGGGGCGGAGTTGGTGCACGACATTGCACGTTAAGCCGAAAATATCCCAGAATCCGTTTCAGTTTCATCCAAAGTAAACAAAGAAACAAAAAAAGTTGTGCTAATTACGCAGCGTGTTCGTCGGTTTTTCACAATCTTCTCTTGTCCTTTCTGGATATCCTTGGTGTAATAACACCAAAGCCCCCGACTAACACAATGAGCTCTTATCCGCTTATTATTTAAAGTCATATTTGTGGTAGCATCCCCCTTCGGGTATATTTGCCGTTTGATAAATAACCGCGCCAGCCGTTTCAGATAATGCACACTGACAGTAAACAGATTTTTTTTTTTAATCTGGTTTAATGTTCCTTTATTATATGTAGCTAGCACACACACACATCTAAACACCATTTTCATTTTTAAGGCAATTTGTATAGAGTAAATCCCTAGGATTCAACATCAATCCGGTAAAAACCTATGGCAAATGCATAGCTAATTTGTTGCGATAAAAACCTTAAAATAAGAGAATAGTATATAGTATATATACTACTTTTTTGTCACGTAAGTGCCTATGACCAAGTATGACAAGTCACTTTATGGGCCACCTTGCGGAAGCACAACATGGGCCAGAAACTAGGTCAGACTTTTGAACAGTGCGGTACTGAACAATGCTACCATTGGAGTGTGGTTTCAAACATCCATCCATCCATTATCTGCACCGCTTATCCTCAGTAGGGTCGCGGGGGTGCTGGAGCCCATCCAAGCTATCTTCGGGCAGTGGGCAGGGGACACCCTGAACTGGTTGCCAGCCAGTCACAGGACACACAGAGAGAAACAAAGCTCATTCACACTGAGGGACAATTCGGACCGGCCAACTAACCTGACATATGGAATGTGGGAGGAAACCGGAGTGCCCGGAGGAAACCCACGCAAGCACGGGGAGAACATGCAAACTCTACACAGGAAGGTTCGATCTCATGACCTCAGAACTGTGCTGCTCACGCGCTAACCACTGTGCTGCCGTGCTGCCCTGGTTTCAGACAGTTGAACTTTATTCAACATCTTCCTGGAGAGGATCATGTCTGAAGGTCCGGAGCAACATCACTGTACAGTCAGCTTAGGGGGAAACAACATCAGTAACCTCTGTTTTGTTGATGATATTGATGGATTTTCAGGAGAAGGACAGAAACGCAAGACCTCATATCAAACAGCATTGCCACTAATTATCTTATATCATACAGTAACATGAAAAGTTAAGGTCTTCATATCTTGGGGATCTACTGTGTAATTAAATTTCAATTGTATTCATTTACATCTACACTGTCCGTTTCTGGGCGTTTTTGCGCATTTAATAAAACTGAGAACATGTTTCTGCATGAAACTAAATGGCAAATCAGATAATGATAGCTGCTTGCTATTCAGTAGTTGAAAACGTCTCCCAATTCTGACCTGAAGGTTGTACGTTTGGCATAGTAACGGTGGCCAGGATGAAACTCTAATAACGATTTCTCCCTGTGAGTCGAGTCTAAGAGTCAGCCGAGGTTATTGGAAAGACGTGGGTTTATCTGATGATGAACGCCGTTTGTAGAAGACTCAATTTCAGCTCAGTGAAATGATGGCGACGAAAATGAGCAAACGACGCTTCATTATATTGGAGTATTTTTGGCAAGACGTAAAGTCAGATAAAAGTCAGGCATTTTATTGTTGTGAAATTCACTGTTCACAACATTTTGACCTCATTTTTATATTCAAGTGGTATCTATTATTGCCATAGATGTAAATAGTAGCAAATATTTTGATGTTACAGTGGAACAAGGGGTCACGATATTAATCCACTCTGAGATGGGGACCGCAAGGTCATTTTGCTGTATAACAGGGGATGGAAACCTACGGTAAGTATTTAAAGCCCCAGTGTATAATATTTCACCACTAGATGGCACTGTTTTGTCTCATGCAAACAGAAACCATTGCCACAAAGCACAGTGTGACAGCAGGTTGCCAGACAACAAGAACCTAACCTTTCATTTCTTAATCTAAAATACATATAAGAAACATAATTTTTATACATCAAAATTAACATCGGTATATTTCAGGTGCTTTTGCTTTGTATAAGATAATTTTCAGATTTGGAAATTGTTTTCGTAGGAACATTCCAGAGCACCGTTATTAGGTTTGAAATGGTTCTTAGCAAACCACGGAACTCCAAAAAAGCATTAAAAGAACAAATAGTATCTCGTAAATGTATTCGTAATATACATCTATCTATCTATCTATCTATCTATCTATCTATCTATCTATCTATCTATCTATCTATCTATCTATCTATCTATCTATCTATCTATCTATCTATCTATCTATCTATCTATCTATCTATCTATCTATCTATCTATCTATCTATCTATCTATCTATCTATCTATCTATCTATCTATCTATCTATCTATCTACTGAAGCCATGTCACCCTAGTGGGAAATGGCCAGAGTCAAGAACACACTCACGTTTACCAAACATTCATTCTACTTTGCTCTTCCCAACCTGACACCAAAAATTAAGCCCACAGCACAACAAGGGGAGAGCTGCTGTGCCATGCAACCCATGGACGTTATTGTAGTTCATTATACTAAGCAAAAGAAAAAATTCAATTCATGAAAATAATTGAAATAGCTCAAAAAAAACATTGGTCACACCCTTTTTTCCCTAAACTTTTATGTTTGTCAGAGAAGTATGAAGGCTTGACAGAGAAGCATAGACTTACACTAAATATGGATGGGTATGGACAAGTTTATTCAGAGGAAAGGCAAATAACAAAAACTGCTTCACACATAGGTTGAGAAGGGAAAAGGAAAAAAAAAATAAAGTCCTAAAAAAGTCACTACTGGCAAAGTTCAGGGAGTCCATGGGACCATAGGTCGAGAAGCAGGCACAACCCTCAAAAGGGCAAAGAATAAATCTGACGGCTTCTGCTGTTTGCATTGTCCTTAAATCACTTAACTCTAGAGTCAGATGCATGTAATGATGTACAGGTGTGGGTTCCTCAGGATGACAGTGGTGTGCTGGATCCTGACACATTTGCTGCATCCACTATAGATCGACTGTAACTATTTTCCAAAAGGGGCAGAAAATAAAATGGTAATGTCCCGGAAAAATATACCAATACACATGAGGCTTTTTCTTATCAAATACACCGGAGTTTGCATGTATCATTAATTTCTTACAATTCCCACAATGTTTTGTGTTATAAAATTATCCTGAATGTGGTGTTTTGTTGTACTGTAGTACATATATTAGTTTATATTGTTCCAACTGGGGCAGCACGGCGGCGCAGTGGTTAGCGCATGTGCGGCACAGTTCATGTCTTGGGAACCTCCTGCGTGGGTTCAAATCCAGCTCCAGACTTCCTGTGCGGAGTTTGTATGTTCTCCCCGTGCTTGCGTGGGTTTCCTCCGGGCACTCCGGTTTCCTCCCTTCCAAAAAAAAACATGCATTTCAGGTGAATTGGCCGGTCCAAATTATCCCTAGGTGTGAATGAGCAAGTGAGTTGTCTGTCCCCGTGTGCCCTGCGATTGGCTGGCAACCAGTTCAGGGTGTCCCCTGCCCACTGCCCGATAATTGCTGGGATGGGCTCCAGCACCCCCGCGACCCTACTGAGGATAAGCGGTGCAGCTAATGAGATGAGATGAGATTGTTCCAACTGGTCAACCATTCACTTAATACAGGTGCTATGGATTGGATGAATCACAAAAATCAGGAGAACGCTGTATATTTGGAATTGGGTTTCAGGCATTTAGAAAAAAGCTATTTTATTTTATTTTCAGGGATAATTTCCCGTGCAGTTGTAGTTGTCATGGGTAAACCATGTCCCGTGGGCCACATGCAGCCCGTCAGACTTTTTAATCTGGCCCGCCAATTAAAAAAAGGAAAAAATATTATGATAATATATACCATGGTGAATCAAGTACCATCTATAGTCCACAGTGTTATTTTGTGTATCCCCACTTGTCAAAAAATATTTTTTTTTTTTCATTAAGCAAAGCCAGCTTTTAAATAGCTGGCTAGATATTTCTGCACTTACTCTTTTTATCATGTATTTATCTAAATATTTATCAAATCCAAGCAAGCAAAATAAGACTTTTTTTTGCGTCAATCCTGTGTTATTTTAAGACCAATTTGATCAAATTAATCTATTTATAACCCAAAGTGAAAAGAAATATAAGATGGATTCATATAAATGTATTCATAAATGCAAATGAGACATTGGATAGGTCGAGATCATCATTTTCTTCATTTTTTGTCGAGCTATTGTATTCAACCCTGATTTGATTTTTGTATTAACTAATAATCCATTTTTCACCTCTCTGGTCAGCCCCTTTTCCAAATTATTTACCCCTACACTGCCCGCAGAACAAAATGTTTAGCTACCCCTGGTCTATAGTGCGTTTCGTGTAGTAAAACCATATTTGTTCTTGTATAATGCGCACCCATATTGTTTTTTTTTTAAATCTTGTTTCAGCTCAAACTAAGTATCGTAAGTAATAAAGAAGGAGCGTTGATTCTGATCTTGTCCTTTGCATGTTCGTTGAATTTTGGCTGAGAAGAATCTTGGCTAATTAAGAGGCTGGAGAAGAACTGTTTCTTGAAGTTGGCAGAATATTTTGTGGAGACCACAGTTATACAAGACTTCAATCATCAATACTACCAATAGTCTGTCTATGACATTTTGAAGCAAGATTCTTACACATTTTTTGAGGCGTCGTATAGGTCAACAGGAAACCTCCACTTCTGCTTTCTACTTGCCATTTGTTCGGACATTTTTGTCTTGTCAGTCAATTCTCAACGTTTCAGTTCGTTATTTTAGGTATTGTATAGACAAGAAACCAAAGTTTCACTTCCCTGTTCTCACCTTGGTCTCGTGGCTTGAACTTTATTCTTCCGCTTAAAGTTCCTGACATTAGTTTGAACTTGTAGTTTGTATTACAAATATCCATTGATAATGAAAGCTGATATACCTTATGTACAATAGGTCGACAGTAACAAATGTTGTTGAATACGTGCGGCCATGATTTAAATCATCTATTGATAAGGCAAACAAAGAACACAAACCAATATAACATTTACAAAGTATTGAAGGCTTTTCAATGTATAATTAATCTTGATGTGCTATTTGCTATTATAATAATAATAATATTAGTTATATTTCAGGATGACAATCTGTTTTCTCCATTCTAACACTTTTCTCTGATGGGGTAACTAAAAAGAGTGTGATAATGAGATAAAAACAAATGCCTTTTCATATGTCATCTATGTCACTGGCGGTCGAGTGGTTAGGATTTGGTGCTCTAACCGACACGACCCCGGTTCAATTCCAGTTGCATCCAATGTTATGCAATAGTGGTCAACTACGGTTTTCTACTAATCAATCTTCACACTTTTACCGTGGCATACTACCGTAAAAGCTTTTTTATAGCGCGCTGCTGAGCATTGAGTTATTTTTTTCTTTTTTTATACATTTTCATACATTTACACATATTTTCTTTTTTATTTTCTTTTATAAGGTTCTGTTTTCGGCGCCTAAGGCTAGAAGACTTTGATCACTGGCGTCATGGGAAGCGTGTGTGAGTTTTAAGAAGACATTTGATAATTTATAGTGTTGTGACATTTTATCCGACAACAACATAGGATTGATTCTCCCGCTACGTTGCATTTCAGCTTAAAGATGTGTTGTTTCAGCAGGAAACATCGCTTATTTATGTTTTATCTTTCTGTTTGTGGTGCACATTGAATGAGATGTCTACCAGGCTAGTGGATTGCCCGCAGCTTGAGTCTGATTTAGCGCCCGAATTTAGACGCATGTTCGTCTGGATGTTGGATTCTTGTTTTTATTCTTAACATATTTTCAAGATTATAAGGCACCTATAAAAGTATTTGATCTATTTTAAAAACTTGCAGCACGCCTATCGTGTCGTTTGTCCTATGTGTGATGTTGCAAGACTGATGTTGTAGAGGACAACATAACGGGGGAAGTGTAGGTGTTGATTGGATATGAAAAAAGGAGTTTGATCGTTATTCAGAACATTGTTTTTTTTCATGCATTGCTTTTGCTGTTAAACTGTGATTCTATGTTTGCTGATCTCAAGCCCGTGAATATCTGATATCATCCACAAGCAGGGTTGGTAGGGTTACTTTAACTTGATTACTTTCAATTACTTTTGGATTACTCCAATACCAAATATGCTAATAAAAGACAAAATAAACTAAATATGAATACAATTATGACTCACAACAAGTGGTAAGCTTTCTCTCCTGGCTTTGATCTCTTGGATCTCCAGCAAAACTAACATAAAATGTGACAGAAACAAAATGAAAATAAATCCAAACAGCTTGCCAACATCATTTTTGCCGTTCCATGTATTCCGTTACTCCCCAAGCCTGCACAAAATTTAGTACGTTTATTCATATTTTGTATTTCCACAAGCTACGCACTTTGCTTTTGGCTGGTGCCATACAAGTCGCCATTTACAGTGAAAGTGACTCTGTTGCAGGTGCTACAGTACGTTTCCAAGGTATTTTTTGCATCAGCATGCTGGCTTCTTTTAGCATGCATTACTTATCACGTCCATCAGCATTTTTTGTATATCCGCAATAAAACACCCTTATAAGATTCCAAACGTATGTTTTGTAATCGATGGCATCATTTTAAATAGTTACATGAACAAGACAAATTGAAGGATTTCTAAAAATGGCATCTGTTGTGTTTGGAATAGTGATCGTCAATGGCATCCAATAATTGTGCCTTATTTGCACAGGGCTTTATGGTCAATGTGAAAAAACAACTAAAGAAAATGAACTCTGAGCTTGTTATCATCCCGACCGGATCATAAATGCTTTGACTAACGTGTCTGCTAGCACTGTTGTTCAACTTTACCCAAACGCCGACATCATTCCCAAGGAGCCTCAGCACAGAAAGTGACGACGAAAGTCAAGCTGATTCCTGAGAAGAAATGAAGAAAATCCTGCTCTACTTTTGTGCTTGTTTTATCTGTGTGTTTTACCTTGCCAACGCCAATTGATGATTCCAGATCTTGATCATTGAAACTTAAAGGTACTTTATGGAATTTAGAACTTTTTTACTCACTGCCACCATCGGCTGGCTTGTGTGATCATTGCAGACTTCGTCAGCCCGTTCATTATGTGCGTGCATTTTTCTTACATACTTGAATCAACTGAGTTTGCTTTGGTGTTAGGACTCTACTTGAGGCTGGCTTTTTCTTTTCATGCTACACTAAAAAAATCTAAAGAAAAAAAAAACAAGGTGATGAGCATGACATCAGTCTCAAGCACTCGCCCCACCCTTCCTACCTAATGATTTCTGCCCCAAACAGCTTTTTAAGTGTCGGATACTTGCAGTGAAAAACAAAACAAAAGGGCTCTTTAAACTCAGTTGGACATTGTTAAATAGAAAAAATATTTAACCTTCCACGTGTTTGAGGATACCTCAAACGGCGTACCTCGCTTTAAGTAAAGTACAACCAAACTTAGTTTTGCTACCGCTCTATATTTAAATAATTGAAAATTGTCTATGCAAGGCAGACCTAGTATTGCTCTTATTCAATTTTTAAATACACACAGCTGTATGCTTGTGTAAGTTGTTCTAGTCAAGTAAAGTCATTTTTATTTGTATAGCCCTAAATCACGAAGAGTCTCAAAGGGCTTCACAGATCATCACACTATATTACACAGACTATTTTTCAGAATATTATCATACATTCCCTTGCGCTGGAGCCGACGAAAAGAGTAGGTTATTCATATGCTATAGAGTAGAAGTGAGTTTTAAGCTTAGATTTAAACATTTCCACTGAGGTTGCAGATCGGATCTCAGGGGGAAGAGCATTCCACAGCACCGGTGCCCGGATGGAGAACGCTCTCGAACACTTATTTGCTCTTGGGGTCACCAGAAGACCGGCACTCTCAGAACGTAGGCTTCGGACCGGGACATAAGGGGAAATCAGATCTGAAAGATAAGAGGGAGCAAGTCCATGTATGATTTTGTATAATACTAAAAGAACCTTGAAATCACATCTAAGGTTAACTGGGAGCCAATGCAGGTTAGACAAAATCGGTGTGATGTGATCGGACTTTTTTGCCCTGGTTAAAAGCCTCGCTGCGGCATTTTGTACCAGCTGAAGAGACTTGATTCTAGACTTCGGGAGACCAGAGAGTAGTGCATTACAGTAATCGAGACGGGAGGTAACAAACGCATGAATTATAATTTCCGCATCCGACTGAGACAGTATAGAACGAATTTTAGCAATGTTACGAAGATGGAATTAAATCGGTTCTAGTAATTTTCTTTACATGCGTTTCAAAGGATAGATCAAAGTCAAATATGACACCTAAATTATCAACTGAGTCACTCTGTGTGAAGTGACATTTGTCAATGTTCAAAGCAGTTTTATGAGAATAAGTCACGGCATTTAGATGGACCAATGACTAACATTTTGGTCTTTTCAGAGTTAAGACGCAAAAAATTGAGCGACATCCACTCTTTTATCTCAATGAGGCAGGCCTCCAAATTTCCACAGTTTAGTGTGGCAGATTCCTCCAACGGAAGATATAGTTGCAGTGGAGTACTGATATTGTGTAGCAGTGGAAACTGATATTGTACTTGCGAATAATATCACCTAATGGAAGCATGTAAATGCTGAAAAGACGGGGGGCCAAGCACTGAACCCTGCGGAACACCACAGGTAACATTAAAGGGCTCCGATGTCATTTCGCCATATTTAACACAGTGCGTCCTATCTGAGAGGTAGGATCTGAACCACGAGAGGACGGTTCCTGAGAGACCAATCCATTTTTCCAACCGTTCTAGTAGGAAATTGTGGTGCACTGTGTCAAAAGCAGCACTAAGATCCAGCAGCAGCAAAAGTGATGAAGCGCCAGAATCCATTGCCAGTAGGAGATCATTTGTTACCTTGATCAGAGCTGTCTCAGTAGAGTGGTTAGCCCTGAATCCTGATTGCATAGATTCAAAAAGGTTATTCTTTCAGGTCTATAATTACATAAGATTTCTCGATCAAGGTTGGGTCGTTTCAGTGTGGGTTTAATAACGGCGGACTTAAAAGCTGCTGGAACTACACCTGAGGAGAGTCATATGTTTATAATATTTAGAACTGAAGGTCCAAGGACGCCAAAAATACTTTTAATAAGTCAACCTGGGAGCCGGTCGAACTGGCAAGTTGTCTGTTTGGCCGCATTCACCACCTGTTTGAGATCATCAAGTGACAGTTCACTAAAACTGGACAAATTCCTTGGACAGCCACCCTACAGTTGGTATAGTCGAGGACACTATGACAATGTTCAAGGGTAAAGTGTGAGCGCGCAGATTGTGTTTAAAATCTACGCCCAGGACCTAATCATGTGTCTTAGGTGGGTTTCAAATGCAGCAGGGGGCTTCTTAGCTGACACTGCACCTTTTAGTACGATGCGCCTTCTGGAAGTGAATATAAGGAACTCTCATAAATAATCCTACACAAAAGATAAATGTTGTCAGTCGAAGTCTGCATTAATGAGCAAGTCAGGGTTAAAGCACCCTGACAAAACATTGACAGATTTTGTTTGTTGCACACGCATGTGCGCCCAAGCCTTTAATCCTTTAACTGGATTACAAGTATTGTCCTCTGTTCGCTTGTTTCTTTACACCCACGGCTGCTGTTAGCTGCAATATCTGAGCCCAAATTCTGGATTACTGTTAAAATGGGCCTATACTTCCCCATGGTTTCCTTAAGAAGGTGCATGTTTGTAAAGAAACCTTAAGAATCATTTATCTTATTTTAGGTTTATTCTACTATGATTTTTCTCACTGTATTTGCTTTGATTGTTTTTGCAAGACCCACATGATAAATAGTAGAATCGTTACTTTCATTTTGACAGAAAGTCTCCTGATCAGTAAAATCAAAATTAGCACAATGCTCCCCACCGTTTTATCATAGGTTTCCGGGTCACCCATTTGCGAGGATTGTCTTTATTTTAAGTGTCCCAATTGTGCTTCTTCGTGTTTCTTAATAATCACAAACTTTCATGGTTGAAATTAAGAGAATGGCATCGTGGGTGGAAGTTAAGCTAATAAAAGATTGGGATCATTATAATGTCAAGAAAAGCATACTATATTGAAATATCAGACAGGAAAGTTGTAAATTTACACAGCAGGGTTTGGAGTTTTGGGGGAATAATTTAATGTCTTTGTCGTGTAGTGGGGGAAATGCTGTAAAGAGAAGTTGTAAAATCATATGGTACTGCACACAGTCAAGTGTTTTGTTTGTGGCTATTTATTTCGGCATGGCACACAAAAAAAAAAATACATCACTAATGAAAAAAGAGAAACAAAAAATATTTGGACAAAACAGCTGCAGAAATGTAATAACATTTATATATTCAGTGAACACGTACCCAATGCCGGAGTGACTAATCGGGAAGAGCTGGAGATTTCCTGATGGGCCAGCTCATGTCAAGATCTAGTTTGTGATGAATGAATGAGAAAAATAATTTCAATACGTATCTGTTACTTGCACTATTTAACCTTACTCATTCATTCATTCTGCAGTCAGCTATTTGGCCACATTCAGCACAACAGATGAAGTGAGTTTCCCCTCTTCCAAATTTTAAGTTGGCTCGGCTGATCGCCACTCTTCTTTTCTATAGCGGTAAAATGAACCCCGAACAGTGCGGATGATATGAGTCCGGTACAATGGAGGGCAAAAAGGTGTTAGGTGGCATGGAGCCAAAAAAGACAGAAAAAGAAAAAGGAGAGGGTTAAAGGGACATTCATCATTCATTTCACCCATCGTGCACTTTTTGCCGGTCATCTGTGTGCCCTCAGGTGTGTTGTGCTATGTGTTTGCAGAATTTAGCAGTTAACCATCTACTGGGTAGCTCTTCACACTTAAATAAGCTCGGTTTAATGTTAATTCAGTCCTTTTTGAGGCTCAGTAAAAAGAGCCTGTTCTGTTGGCTCCCATAAGCCTCTATAGATTGTCATAGATTGTTATAGATTTTATCAATATAGTAAAAACTATCATGTAAACTTAATGCACAAAATTATTTTGGGGTAGAAATAATGCTAAAAAAGAAAAAAATGAAAAATGAAACAACAGAAGATAAAATGAAAAGAGAGGAAAAATTATACAAGAAAAACGGTAATAAAGGAAGAAACAAGAAGTAAACGGTTAGAAGAATCAAAATAATACAAGGAAAAGATCAGGCGATGGTGTAATTGTAATTGGAGACATTTTTGTGATTAAGGGCTATACACATAAATGTGACTTGACATGTGACATGGGAAAAATGAAGGAACAACAAGTAAAATATGAGAAAAAGAGAAAACACATGTGAGAAGAAAATGCTTGGGGAGGAAAAAAAAGAAAAAAAGACGAAAATGAAAGAACAACAAAAAAGAAGAAAAAAAGCAGGTTCTCTTAATAGAACCTCCTCATAGATGCCTACCATGTCATTTGCCTGTCATAAATGTTTTTGTTGAGCCTTTCCTGTACTCAGGTTGCATGTGAGCAGATCTTCTCTGCTTTAAACGTGTTAAAACTAGGCGAAGAAGCTCACTGCCTTCATGCTGATTTACACTGGAAGAAATTCTCATGTCTATAGACAATGACATTGTCATCAACAAAGTTGCAGAGACCAGTGCTTTGCTTAGGAGGATTTTCATGTTTTAGTTATCCTACTTAAAATGTGTGTACTCAGCGCCTCCCAGATCTTTCCACTGCCCCCAGGGGGGGGGGGCAGTGCCGCCCACTTTGGGAACCACTGCATTAAGTGAATGCAACAGGAAGTAAATACTTCATTCAAATACATGGATGAGCATAAGGTGCATTAATACAACCTAATAAATAATATGATGATCAAAATAATAAAGTGATGATTACATGGTCAAAAAAACACACCTAGAAAACTCATTATTACTACATCCTCAGTGACATATTTTAATAATCTAACAAGATTAAAAATAAAGAGTTTAACTATGCCTTCAAGTTTTAATATGTGTGATTAGCTGTGGCTTCAAAATGGGCTTGCTGTATCCCGGGGGTCTATTGTCAAGTCAAGTCATGTTTATTTGTATAGCCCTTAATCACAAAGAATCTCAAAGGGCTGCACAGTAGGGTGGTCCTTAATGGGGGTCGAAATTTTTTTTTTTGAAATATTGGGCTCTGACCCCCCGCATATGTTCTTATATCGATAAAAACACACTGTGTGCAATTTTGAACAATTTGGATAATATTTAGAGGTAGCTCAACGACTTTGAAATTTCCCAAAATGGTAAAATTTTGGCAATTTTCGAGAAAAAACGGAAATCTTAACCCTATGTGCACGGCGTTTTAGAACATCCAATTTCAGTCCATTGCTTATAATTGTAACACAAGAAAAGTTACAAGTAACTTTGTACACTAGGTCTGATATAATGTGCGAAAAATCCTCATTTTTCATACCAAAATTTCAGAGGCCTTGAGCGACCTCTAAATATCCTTTGATTTTGATGAAACTTTGCCTAATTACGTTTTGTATATATTGGAACATATTCAAGGGGTCAGAGCATGAAATTTTAAAAGTCGAAAAATAAGGACCACCCTACTGCACAGTCAAAGACTATTGCAAACTACAGACAATTATGACACTATCCCATCATCTAAAACCTACATGAGGGCAAATAATACAAAATATCAACATAAAATATAGGTTATTCATATACTACAGAATTGAAGTGTGTTTTAAGCTTAGATATAAACATTTCCACTGAGGTTGCATATCGAATATCAGGGGGAAGAGCATTCCACAGCACCGGGGCCCAAATGGAGAACGCGCTCGAATCTGCGGATCTCTTCTTGGCTCTTGGGATCACTAGTACACCAGCGTTTTCAGAGCAAAGGCTCCAGACCGGAACATAGGGGGGAATTAAATCTGAAATATATATGGGAGCAAGTCCATGGAGGATTTTGTATACTACCAACAGAACCTTAAAATCACATCTTAAGATGCCAAGGAGCCAATGCAGGTTGGCTAAATCGGGGGAATGTGATCAAACATTCTTGTCTTACTTAAAAGCCTCGCTGCAGCATTTTGTACCAGCTGAAGGCTCTTGATTTTGGACGTCGGGAGACCGGAGAGTAGTGCATTACAGTTATTGAGACGGGAAGTAACAAATGCATAAATTCTAATCTACGCATCTGACCTAGACAGCATAGGGCGGATTTCAGCAAAGTGGCGAAGATGGAAGAAAGCTGTTCTCGTTATATTCTTCACATGTGTTTGAAGGGAGAGATCGGGGTCAAATATGACACCTACATTTTTGACTTAGTCACTCTGGGTGATATTACATTTGTCAATGTTCAGAACAGTTTTTGAGAACAAGACGCGGCATTTAGATGGACCAATAACTAACATTTCGGTCCTTTCAGGGTTGAGGCGCAAGAAGTTGAGTGACATCCATTCTTTTATCTCAGTGAGGCCGGCCTCCAAATTTCCATAGTTTAGTGAGGCAGATTCCTCCATCGGAAGATATAGTTGAGTGTCATCTGCGTAACAATGGAAACTGATATTATACTTGCGAATAATATCACCTAATGGAAGCATGTAAATGCTGAAAAGAAGGGGGCTAAGTACTGAACCGTGCGGAACACCACAGTGCGTCCTATCTAAGAGGTAGGATCTGAACTATAAGAGGACTGTTCCTGAGAGACCAATCAATTTTTCCAACCGTTCTAGTAAGATATTATGGTGCACAGTGTCAAAGGCAGCACTAAGATCCAGCAGCAGCGAGAGTGATGAAGCACCGGAGTCCATTGCCAGTAGAAGATCATTGGTTACCTTAATCATGGCTGTCTCAGTCGAGTGCTTAGCCCTGAATCCTGATTGCATAGATTCAAAAAGGTTATTCTCAACTCCAACAAGAATTTGACCTACCTAGAAATGATTTTTAAAAACACTTGCAACTAAGGCATTACCTCCAGAAACATGATGAATGGGGGAAAATATGTAAGAAGCCAACTAAAGTTGAGGAATTATTAATATCATATTCAAAAGGACAATCAATAAAGGGGGTTATATCAAAACTATATAAAGCTCTGAGAATGGATCTCAGTAATGATGACATGGTGGTTAAGGAAAAATGGAAACAAGAAGCTAATGTCGTGATAAAAGACAAGACATGGGAAAAAAACTTTGAAAGAGGGACACAAAATAACCAACAACCAAACATGGAGGGAGTTTAAATGGAAAGTAAAAATTTGATTTTTCTATACACCCTCTATCACTTTAAAATATAAAAATACCTCAAATCTATGTTGGTGTAACTGTGGGGGGTAGGAGACTTTACGCATATTTTCTGGAATTGCCCTGTAATATCACATTTCTGGAGAAGTATGCAGACAGAAATAAAATCAATCATTGGTTGGGAGTTGCGGTTGGAACCAATGGCCTACGTAGCCTAGATGGTAGTGTGCCCGCTTTGAGACTGGGAGGTCGCTGGTTCGCGCCTCGGCCGAGACATACCTAATTGGTATAATGGCGGCGCCCTCTGTTGGCTGCGGCTGCATCGACTCGCTACAACGGGTCAGGTGTATCGACATTTCGTTCTGTGTACATTGTTACAAAGAATGACAATACAAAGGTAATTATTATTATTATTATTAGGAATTTTGCCAGGAGAATTATTGTCTGGTCAACATAAATATATACTAAAAGTTATGCTTCTGGTAGCAAAAAAAATGATCACAGTGTCCTGGCTGACACCACAACCTCCTGACATAAAACAATGGAGAGACAAATTAAAGCAAATGTACATTATGGAAAAAATCAATGCAAGACTTCAACTGAAACTTGATCAATTCAAGAAAAGATGGAAGCTTATCACACAATTTTTACTTGATGTCTAAACACCTCACTTTTTTAAATTGTTTTTATTGTATTCACATTTTTGTTCCTGTTGTTTCTTCTGTTATTTATGGGTGTGTCAAGTGTATATAAATTGTGTTTGTGTTGATGTATGATGGTGGAATCAAACCTCTGTGAAAATGTGTGTAAGAAATAAAAAAGTTATAAAAAAAAAAAAAAAAAAAGATTGTTCTCAAAAATAAAATCATTCAGCTGCTGTGCCACATCTTTTTCAAGTACTTTAGAAAGAAACAGTAGGTTGGACACAGGTCTATGATTACATAAGCTTTCTGGATCAAGGTTGGGTCGTTTCAGTTTAGGTTTAATAACAGCGGACTTAAAAGCAGCTGGAACTACACCTGAGGAGGGTGATATGTTTATAATATTTAGAACTGAAGGTCCAAGGACCCCAAAAATACCTTTAATCGGCGAACCCGGAAGCGAGTCAAACAGGCAAGTAGACGGTGTGGCCGTATTTACCACCTGTTTAAGATTATCAAGTGACAGATCACTAAATCGGGAAAAAATCCCTGGACAGCCACCATGTCGTGCATCTATAGATTTCAGCCCTTTAATATGTGATGTATCAACATTGTATTTAGAAATTTCTTCCCGTATGCGTTGAATCTTCATTAGAGAAGTAGAGAAGTCATGGGATGAATGAGTATCTGGAATAATCTGTTGCCTAGTTAGCGATGCTATAGTGTCGAAAATGATTTTGGGGTTATTCTTTTGTGCCGCAATCACCTTCGAAAAAAAGACTGATTTTGCAGAGGCAAGGGCTGCCTTATACTTTAACAAGTTGTACCGACCCGATGCACTATAGTTTGTTGATACTCAAAATTTTGATATCTGATTCAAGTAAATACAGGATAGTATTAATCGATAAAAATCCAAATATGTTTACTTGGAGATGTCATTAGATATTATTGAACAATTGAATCCTTCCTCTTTGAGCTAGTTTGTAATTTTGATAAACACAGCAGAAATATTTTAGGCAGTAAAAATGTTTCTGTTTTTTATTAAATTGCAAACTTTAAAAGTATAAAAAGATATATTGAAATATTTATATTGCAACCGTTTCCGAACAAATGCAAGGAGTCAAAACAAAAAAGCAGCAATGCAACAGAAATAAAAATATTGTATAAAAATATAAACAGGCATTTAAAGTACCTTCCATTGAACAATATTTTGAATATCAGTCATTCTTGTCAGGCTGTAATGCAAAAATATGTAATTCAAAGTATCAATTGTATCTCATTGGCTCTGTTTCCATAGTGACAATTAATTTACAGGTTTTGTTCAGGAACACTGACATGTTTACATTTTCCATTGCAGCTCATTTCACCCTTTATTCATGTCTTTGTCAATTTGTGGTGTTGCCACAAGAGCAAATCATTTTTTAGCGCAAAAACCACCTGCCATTGTCCTTTTCCGGTGTTAAAAAAGTCCACACCATGCAGCAATTATCTTTCAATTTTAGCCTTTGGTACTAGTGGAGGGTGCATAGATTTGCCCCCGTCTTCTGCGTGCAAGGCAGGATGCAGCGGCGGGCCAGGTAGGGGAAAGTTGCTAAACATGTGCCTATCAGTCACAATTTCAAGCCATTTGGAGTGTGGCAAAGGGTACTGGGTGAGAGAGAGAACGGCTGCACTATTGACATAGAGAAGCGGCACTTTAAAAAGCTAAGTATCGATCGCAGTAGAATAGTAAAGATCCAATCTAAGGACTCGCTTAAAATCGATAATATTGATATTTGAATTGATCCACCACCACTATGATGCAGATAAAAGGCCAAGGACCAGGATCCCGCATTATCAAATCAAGCACATCTTTCTAATGCTAGGGTACAGTCCACTTTGCAAAATTCCCTGAACGGGGTCATTATTCCTTCATGACATGAATAACCCGTCAGTCAACGGAGAGTCAAAACCACAGCTCTGTAGCTCAGGTGTCAATCACATGTCCACAGATGCAAATGCATTCTAAAGGTCTATCACTTGGAAAAGTATTTGGAACTCTCCTTCACTTATCCTCCTGTTGACTTTGGGTGCACAGCCATTTTACCATTAGCTTATAGCTGCGTTTTCTCCGGTATAGCTCAGCTAAGTGGCCAATTGACACCCACTCTATTGACAGAGTTTTGTTCACGGACCTTTCGATTAGCCTGCACTGATGCTGTCCACCTACCTGTGCCGCAGGGCGATAAGCATGGCTGGCTATATAGCCAAGAGCAATTGCACACACTTGAACATAATTTATACACCTGTAAGGGGAAAAAGCAGGCTAATTGCAGTTCATATACATTTTAGAGCAGTGTTTTTCAACCATGAGATTACGTCTAGTGTGCCGCATTTATTTCACAATTTTCTCATTGCAAAAAAAGCATGCCAATGTGCATAATATTTGCTTTCTTCTAGTGGTCAGCCGCAGAACTGTAACATTCATCCATATCGGTAGTTGTCGGTCTATATCTTATTTTTCTCTATACCAGGGGTCAGCAACCTTTTCGGGGCATAGTGCCACTTTCAAATTTCCTTGTAAATCAGTGTGCCACACCAAGATTAATGACTCGCACAATATTTTTTTAATATCCAACGGAGTTGTCATTTTACACCAGTCTAAATATACAACATGGATAGACATTTTAGTCGTAAAACTCAGTGATTTTCAACCCTTTTTGAACCAACGTACACTTATATTTATAAAAAGGTTCCGTGGCACACCGTCCGTCGAAATTGTTTGAAAATTAAGTTATGTCAAATATTTCACTGTGCTACCTCATAAGCAGATGTGTTCTTTATGTTTCCATGTATTTTTTACAGTACGATCTTAAACAATGTTTTTGCTTGAGGAGCTGTCATGATTCATTCATTTACATACCTGTCAAGCTCCAGGGCTCCATGCCCTTACAAACTGTCGTATTTTCCCTTACAAAATACAAAAAAATGTTACACCATATTTTTTTCAAACGTGTTTATTAATGAAGTTTAACATGTTATATTGAAGATGTGTTTCGTTATATCATATATATTGTTAATTAACATTTTGTTGTTAGATACTGAGTTGCTCGACATGAATGAGGTTTATTATAAAAAAAGTTAAAAAATTAATTCGCTTGGACATTCACCGTCGGAGGAAAACATAGATGCAAATATAATTAAGTAGAATAATATATTTTCTTATTCAAATTATGAATTCATTTTCTGCATTAATTTATTGTTGGTACTATATTGATTAAAGGGATAACCACAAACCTGTGTTTTTTCATTTTCCCCTTTTATACTTCCTTTTTTTTCTTAACTTCTTTATACAAAATAATAATTCGTGATATGATGCATCAAAGCAAGTGAGCCGTTTGAGAGCCGGCTCTCTTTAATAAGTTGAGCCAAAAAAGCCGGTTCTCTAAAAAGAGACGGACTTCCTTTCACTACACAACTCAAACTCATCTGACTTGATTGATTTGCCGTTTCGTGATAGTCGATGTATTCTGGATGGTACCAATCTCATCACATCTCATCCTTATCCTCAGTAGGGTCGTAGGGGTGCTGGAGCCCATCCCAGCAATCATCGGGCAGTGGGCAGGGGACACCCTGAACTGGTTGCCAGCCAATCGCAGGGCACACAGGGACGGACAACTCACTCGCTCATTCACACCTAGGGACAATTTGGACCGGCCAACTCACCTGAAATGCATGTTTTTGGAATGTGGGAGGAAACCGGAGTGCCCGGAGGAAACCCACGCAAGCACGGGGAGAACATACAAACTCCGCACAGGAAGTCTGAAGCTGGATTTGAACCCACGCAGGAGGTTCCCAAGACATGAACTGTGCCGCACATGCGCTAACCACTGCGCCGCCGTGCCGCCCGGATGGCACCAATAATTGACAAATTTGCGTTTTACCGTACAGATTTTCTTGTACGTCGTACATGTCTTAAAATGCATAATAAACATCCGTTATATAACATGGCGCGCAACTGAAGATGTCTAAATGTCAGGTAAATGCGCTTTAAAAAAAATATATACATCTCATCTCATCTCATTAGCCGTACCGCTTATCCTCAAATATATTATTTGGCCGTGCGCTCGCGTGCCATTGGTTAACCCCTCGCGTGCCACTGCTAGCACGCGTGCCATAGGTTGCCGACCCCTGCTCTATACTATCTGCTCATGGCATTGTACAGTATACTTCATAACTAAATTTGTTTGATGAAGCTGTTTAAAATATCACTTCAAATAAAAAGGAATTCAGTAATAATTGTCTACATAATGTTGCTGATTTTGATTATGTACTCATTTTAGTAAAAATCAAAAAATATACTGAAATAGACATGCTTGTCTTACATTACAACAGGGTTCACAAACTCAATTTGCTTGGGGGCCACCGGAGCTAGTGTCTGGGTTAAGTTGGACCAAATCGGGTGGGCCCGGAGAAAATATTTGATTATAAACATCCTACTGTTGACAAATCGTTTATTTTAAGTTGCTGCTCAAAGTAAGGTCTAAAAACAAAACAAAAAAAACATTAACATTTACTATGAGAATAAACTATTCAATTATCCATTCATCCATCCATCCATTATCTGCACAGCTTATCCTCAGTAGGGTCGCGGGGGCGCTGGAGTGGGCAGGGATACCCTTAACTGGTTGCCAGCCAATCACAGGGACAGACAATTTGCTCACCCATTCACACCTAGGGACAGTTTGACAATTTGGCCAACTAACCTGACATGCACTTTTTTGGAATGTGGGAGGAAACCGGAGTGCCCGGAAGAAAACCACGCAAGCATGGGGAGAACATGCAAACTCTGCACAGGAAGGTTGGTAGCTGGATTTGAACCCATGACCTCAGGACTGTGCTGCACACGCGCTAACCACTGCACCGCCGTGCCGCCCACCATTCAATCAGCATTGTATAAATCCAGAATTTGATCGTGGGTGGAGCGCGGTCATAGCACGTTTGTTCTGCGCCTGTATCGCGGTGTTATCATGTGCATTAGCGAGTGTAACGCGTGTGACAGTCAAACGCCTTTCTCCGCGTATATACAGCGCGATTTGCCGAGCACACGTCAGTTGTGCTCGAGACGTCAAGGGGTGAACATGGATCCCCGTCACCGTAGTGACCTCGTCTTAATCCATTTTTATTTCTTGACATTTCTTTTCATTTCATAACAAGATAATAAAATAAAAATGAAAAACTATTACAATAATAACATATTGGCTTTTTCGGTGCCATAGCTTGAAATCTTGATCTTCACGGGACTGTGTCTTGAGCGGTTATGATTTCTACAGCCCGGCTCGGCAGCTTTTATACCCGTGATCCACACGCGGAAATGACGTGGAAATGACGCGATGAGGAAGCGGAACAGTCGCCGGCGTCTGTTTTGCGGGCATACCACGGTTGAACAGCGGGTTGGCTAATTTTGCGCATTTTCCATCGCAGGCAACCACGGGCAAAAAAAAATCGCAAAATTTTACCCGCGATACAGACGCAATCGGCTGTGTGACCGGGCCCTTAAACGTACAAAATATAGCACTGGAGTAACTTACGAACAAATTAAATTTACGGACGATTGTCCAGAACCTGTCTCGTTCATAACTAGACAGCTTATTTGTCAGGGAAATAAATTCCAAAGAAAAAGGTAAACTATGTGAAGAAAATATTTCACGCACACTAGCAAACAATTTGCTTTCCATGACTAGGATTTTTCTTTATTTTCCTAAAGAAACCATATAAAAGTATAAGACAACAACAGGTTAAACATAGTAAAATCCCAAATTCCATCAAAAATATTTACAAAAATGAATACCCTCTAATGATGTTCTTTTTATTTTTTGGGGTACTCTCTACGAGTTGTAATATCAGCAATGCGGTAAGTGAAAACCTGCTATTTTACATAACGCCAGGGGGGGCCAAAGAAGTGGTGGAGTACGTCCGTGAAGGTCAACAAGGAAACAGCGGCCAGCATTTTAATGGATCCTCGCGACATCCCTACAGGCAGACGTCCACTCATCCATAAAGCAAGCCGGCACTTTAAATGAAGCTACACTGGTAGACCGTAGCTGCTACAGTCTTAGCTGGGTTTAACCCTTGATTTACCCCGCTGTTATTTCAACCTTTTTTACTGTGATTCAATATATCAAAAATGTCCTGCTCATTTTTGATAGAACAAACTTCTAACACTAAACTCCAGCTAACCACTAGCACTACATTAGACCCCGGGAATGCAGAGACTCACTTAAACATTGTTTATTAAGATTATTATTTTTAGACCTCTTTGACATTTTCCCCACCATACAACATATTCCCCACTATATGAAATCAACAACAAATTATTTAAGTGCATACAAAATTCCAACTTTCGTTGTTCGTGCGTACGTAGTTATGTCACTAAGACACCCGTCTGCTATTGGTCGACCTAAAAATTTTTGGTCTGTTATTCGTCTGGGTCACGGCATCATAAAAAAGCCAATATCTGTTAGAAGTCCCAAAAATTGCAGTGGTTCCAAAGGTAGAAGCAAAAATGATTATCAGTGATAGAAAGCACAGGCTACCCTTACTAAGTGTCACAGACACAACCAATTGAGATTGGTGCTATTATCAAAAATAAGGGGGCGAGTAAATGAAATAAATCGAATCCATTACGCTTTATAAACCGCAAAATAAAATGGATAAAATTAGAAATACATAGTTACAATTAAATGATGCTACATTTGGTAACTGGACTTCATTTGAGAAACATCTAGAATGGTGTTTAAGTGCCCTTTTGTGGGTAACATGTTAATTGTTGTTCAAAGAAGCACAAAACTTGCATGACAGCTCAGGTGACAAGCTTTCTTTCCATGGTTGTCATGTTTTTGTTTCTCCCTTTAGCATCACTGTAAGCCTATGGACACATAGATAATAATTACTACTGTATCATTGACTTGCAAAGTTTTTTTTTTTTTTTTTTATGTAAAACACAAGATTCTGAACTGAGTGAAGAAACACACAGTGTGGGAAGTAGTTCACCAGACATCATATCAGCATATTCATGATGCCGTGACGCAAACATATAGACCAAACCAGCATTAAATATAACGTTGATCAATAGCACACAGGCATCTTAGAGACTTAACTGGCCATATGCTTACAATTGTTTGCCATTCTGAACAATTAGTTTTTGATGTTGTGTAGTGGAGAATATGCTGTAAAGAGGGACAGGAAAACATCTTATTCCACAACTGATTAAAAAAATAATTCAATCTTTATGTAGATATTTGTTTTTATTCTGATTGCTTACAGTGAAGACTGTGCAAAGAACGGTTGGGTTATATTGACTATTATTGCACATAGCTGTTCTGTATTTTGACTATGATAATAGTTTCTCTACTGTTTGCATCATTATCACTTTTCCTAATCATGTTGGTGAAAAGTACAAACGCCGTAAGGCGGGAGAACCATACCTCGGGGTCTACTGTCATCTTTTGAATCTTTTTATGACATGGAGAAAAGTGCTTTGGCACTGTTGTTTTACCTTTCCTCCTTCAAAAACAACCAAGCCTCGAGGTAATTCTGATGAATATGCGCTTTTTACGTGGCGTCTATTAAGAGATGATTGAGATGACATACAGAGATAAAGAGAGTCCAATCGTGGTTGAGTGTTTATCTTTTAGTTTTTTGTGTGTATGTGTGTTGATTGAAGGAGCTGTTGGAGAGTGTTGTGGGGGGGGTTATCGTTCTTAACTGAGACAAAGTGTCCCCATTAGCAAACCTTTTGTTGCCCAGCAAGCCACTGAAAGAACAGCTTGTCCCGCCACTTATTCACCGACACTTGGAGCTATCTTGGGCGATCGCACGGAACAATCTGAGACGGGAACCTGCATTGTGCCAGGTGTGTGATAGTGTGTGTGTGTTTTCATTGGATTTTCTTTTTTTTTCAACTGGCTCAACAAGATCTTTAGAACATCAGTGATGGTTTCCTCCACCCTGTTATAAGCATTTACAGGCTCAAAATGTCTCTTCAAAAACAACATAAAATAAAAAAAAATGTGATTTTGTTATCATTTATTTGGATTTAAAATGTGTTTGAGTTTCTTCAGGCTTGAGGTTGCCATGTGTGTTAGTGTGTGTGTTTTTTATTGAATTCAGTTTTATTTTAATTGTCAACAAGGTCTTCGGAACATCCGTGATGGTTTCCTTCAATCTGTAAAAAACATTTACAGGATACACATATATATATATATATATATATATATATATATATATATATATATATATATATATATATATATGTATTATATCATATTTTGGATTCAAAATGTATTGAAGTTTCTTTGAATGGAATGTATGCATTCAGTCTTTTTTTTTTTCAACTGGCTCAACAAGACCTTTAGAACATCGGTGATGGTTTCCTCCACCCTGTTATAAGCATGTACAGGCTCAAAATGTCTCTTCAAAAACAACATAAAATAAAAAAAATGTGATTTTGTTATCATTTATTTGGATTTAAAATGTGTTTGAGTTTCTTCAGGCTTGAGGTTGCCATGTGTGTTAGTGTGTGTGTTTTTTATTGAATTTTTTATTTTTTTTTTCAATTGTCAACAAGGTCTTCGGAACATCCGTGATGGTTTCCTTCAATTTTTTTTTTTTTTTTTAGTTGTTTTGTTTTCATTTGTTTGGATACAAAATGTATTGAAGTTTCTTTGAACCTATGGAAGGTATGCATTCAGTCTTGATTTTAGAAATTGACCTTTCATTTTTTTGTTACAGTTAGGGCACGTTGTTTAATATTAGTGTCATGATTACGGATTTGGTCTACCTGCGGCTGCCTCGTTGGCGCCAACAGACCTGGTCGCTGATTGGCTCCCTGCCACTTGTTAAACCCCCTGGCTCCCTGTTACTGGCGTCAGACCGTTTGCAAACCTTCAGCTCCCGCTAAGTCAAGCCTTCCGACCCTGACTCCCTCCTGTTTTTGGCTCTCGTACGTTTCCCGGCTTCGACCTGTTTCTGTTTGACCATATCTCTGCTCCTCCGTCCCAGCAACCCGACCTGTTTTCCCGCCTTCCACACCGCTATCGCTTGCCACAGAAGTGCCACTTCCGCGTTCCGAGTGATCTGCTCCCCGCAACCGACGATCACTGGATCGTGGGTGCCAGCCTTTGCCTCATTCTCAATAAAACTAAGAAACACATGCAATTGGGTTCTGTCCCCGTTTTTGGTGCCTGACAACTAGCGCTACCAGACAGGGATGAAATGATCTTTTCGTGCAGAAACTGACCCCACATATTTCAGCTAACATGTTGCCTTTGGGTGTGAATGGCTGCCTTTGTTTTGTAAAACGTAGCCATTACTGGGGCACTCCAGGGTGGACACATGCTTGTACTGTAGTTTTATTCTGTAGTGTATTACGTAAGCGTAAGAACAGTCCGGGACAATGTCCTTATAAAATTCGAAGGTTGTACATTTTTTCTATTAATATGTGTTAACAATGCCCAACTGCGTTGGCTGCGGCTGCATCGGCTCGCTACAACGGGTCAGGTGCAATCGACATTTCGTTCTGTGTACATTGTTACACAGAATGACAATACAAGGAAATTATTATTATTATTATTATTATTAAAGAGCCCTTATTCTTTATTTTCCACTGCGTTATTTGTTTCTACATGACTTTTTCAGAGCTGTTTGGGGTGGAACATATGAGGTTTGATGAATCAGGGCGAGAGAGTCAAGTCATGCTTGTTCCTGCAGGTTTTTTTATTTTTTATTTGTGAGTCTTGGATGAAAATGGTGAAAATAAAAAGAGGCATTCAACTAGAGTAAAAACACCAACTCAAACCCCAAATAAAATTTTTAAAAAATAGTTTTATTCAAGCACATCTAAGAAATGCATGTACTTGCACATGGATCATGAATAAGTTGACTAAACCAAAGGATGTTGGCAGAGAACAACAAGGTACCAAATATCGGATAGCTAATTTAGTATTTTGTAACATTTGTTATTAGAGTGATACCTCGGTACTTGACTATCATCCGTTCAGAATCAGTATTTGAACCCATTTTTTCCGCCATAACTAACTAATAGCGATTTTGCTAAGATAAAATTTGTCAATTTCCTGTGGCACACTAAACAAGGTCACAAGGCCCACTAGTGTGCACCAGCACACTGGTGTATATCATCAATGTATTACGTTATTTATGCTTCTCCAGATTTAAAAGATGCTACACAGACAAAGGGAGTTGCCAAGATGAGTCCACCTCAAATAAGATCACTTCACTCACTTTTTGTTGTGTATCTTCAAAACGGCTTGCTAACCACGTGCTTTACTTCAATAAAAAGCACGTGATAAAAACATATTTTTGAAACGCTTGGAGGTTGAGCATCAGTCTCGCTTCTGCATTCAGTGGATTGGATTTCACTTTCACTTCCGAAGCAATCAATGAGAAATGTTTAAAGTGTCGGACTATTTTTTTTCATGGTTCTCTCCTGCAGACAGCGTTGAGTGTATATTTTTATGATTCAAAACTACAGCTCTAATGTTCATATACTACCTAATCTTACCTTTTCATCACCAAGCCTTCACCGCATGTTATTATTGGAGAACATTAAAGACAGAGATAATTATAGTCTTTCACGCCTGTTGGTATATAGACAAGCATACATAGGGACCTAGCTACCGCTTTTTTTAAGGCACAATGACATGTGATTAGAGGTGTTATTACTTGGCCTTGATCCCCAGTCATTTAGAACCTAGTACATTATCAATTCTCATGCTTTTTTTCTTTTTTGGCACTTTTTTTCTTTTCTTTTAAAGGCAGACAGACAACCACCCACCCCCACCTCCGCTGAAAATTCATTTCCATTGAGACCTGCTAATGAAATTGGTAATTCTTCCCAATTTTCAGTTGAACACCCACAAATTGCCCCGGTTAAAGCCGAAAGACGAATGGGATTTTGTGTTGATTAAGCACAGTGGCTCATTTCACACTTTCTTCCTCCAAAACAATGGTACATTTATGGATTTCAACTGTTTAGCTCTCCCTTTTTTTAGTTATTTGTTTTTGTGTTAGGAGATGACTGATCATTTTATTCAGTATTTGGCAAATTTGAAGGAGTACACCCATGGGATTTGTCATGATTAATCCATTCTGAGGTGGGGAAATGCAAAGTGAAAATCCCATATAACGGAGGATGGAAACTGCTCTTTATGTGTAGCTAATGTGTTTCGAAGACCTGGTACACCAGGTAACAAACATTAAAATAAGTAAGATCTATACATAATTTATATGACTAAAAAAATATATTTATACATTAAAAGAAAAAATAATTCAGTTTATCATCGGTGTGATACGAGCCAGTAAAACGGTGTAGCGTGTGGATGCAGAGGGGCACGAGACAGCGAATTTGAATTAAAACTGATTTTAAAACTTCCACTTGCGAGGATTATCTTGCCCATAAAAGATTTCCTTGCTTTAAAAGTGTCATATTATTTAATATAGTCCTGACATTGAATGGTTACGGCAATGCAACTTTATTGCCGTTGGTAACATGTTGTGCCTTCTTCGTATTTTTTTGAAAACCGCAAGCAAAAATCAGTTTTTTGGCTCTTCTTTTAGCATCAGTGGAAGCATTTGGACCCATAGCAAGTAAATAGCGTACACAAAATACATTATTGCACCAAGAATTTGTGAAACACAGAAAACTCTTAACTGAACCAAAGGAAAGGCATTGTGTGCGGGTAGTCCAGCCAATATTATATCGGCATTTTTGCTTTGACTCTACCTACGCACGGACACGGAACGTTTATGGGCAACAATAATTTGTCGTATAATAGGTAAAAAGCAGAAAGAGGGATCAAAAAACAATTTATTCCACACGATTAGTCTCTCAAGCATCTCTGGAATGTCAGCCATTAAAAAAAACCTATGAGCAAAGTAAATAGAGTTTCTAAAAGCAACACTTAAATAAACATAGAAACACAAATATAATTAAAAGAACCAAATACATATTAATTATGATTAAATATAATCATCTTCATCATCATAGCGATAAGAAAATAGCAATTTGCATATTCAGGAGAAATATACATCTATTGAGAGAGCAAATCCAGGAAAAAAAAGGCTGAAAATTATGCGTGGTTTTCATTACGTTTCTATTTCTATTTTCATTCATTTTTAAAGGGAGGTTCATATCGTTAACATTTGCATGTAAACATGCCAAATTGTAGCCACAGGCTAGTTTCCATCCGTGTTTTATTTATGTTGGTCGCTCGACATATATCCACTGAAAAAGACTAAAGGCTGACCGGGGTTGTATTGTCATTATCTGGCAAAAAATGGTAACTGTTTGCGAACGATACCTATTTTTTGAAGTGAAATCAATCAGTTTTGGAAACAGAACGAGAAAACACAAAATTGAGAGTTATGAAAAACATTCACTTGTTTTTCTGTCATGCAAAATAATGCTTTTCTAGCTACGTTTATATAATCCAATTGACCATATTTGATCATAGATACATTATAACACATGGAAAATATTTGTGGGTTTACTATGCAAAGAACTTCATTTTACAGGCAAAAAAGTAAGTCAAATGACAGGAATTATAATTAAAATGAGCAACGGTATCTGCCAGTAGAACAACAAAACTATAATCAGTGTATGAAACTCGTGACAAAAAGTTACCGGACACCAGGGCAGACAACTCTGAAAAGTTGCCTGCCCAGCCATAAAGATGCCTGCCCCATTTTTCACAACTTGAAACACGATAAGACGACTCATTGCAAAAAAAAAAAAAAAAAAACAACAACATTGTTGCAAAGTATTAAGGATTAATAATCAGAATATATAACAGAACAACACTTTAAAATTAAGTTGATTATAAATCTACGTATAACATTCATTGCATTAAGATGACATCGCTGTTTTCCATCTGCCATCAGTCTGTACCTGTATTTACTCATCTTCATTCTTGCAATGTTTGCGTTGCATCATCTGCAACAAGCCACATGAACTCCTCTTTCCACGATACTTTTTATGTACATTTACGTTTTGAATATTTATTATGGGGTTGAGGTTTTGGCTTGTTTCCTAACCACTTATCCATTTTTTTGTGTTCTCTGTGCATGTACTTTTGTTAAGATTCATCAATTTAATAGCGCTCTTACTCGTGGTATTGCGGTATGACGTTTTCCATTGTGTGACGTCATTACGCACGCACCATATTTCATTTTGCTATTGTTGATTGCCATGTCGTGATGATCGGCTGCCGAGTATCCAAATTGCTAAACAAACCGAAATTCCGAAATTTCCAAACAGAACGAAGATTTCGAAATCGGAACAAAGCAAACATTTGATTTGAAAAGAAATCTTTTGCTTTTTTTTTTTTTTTTTTTGCTTGAATAAGTTGTTGGCTACCCGGGCAAACATCGTCGTGTAAGTTGTACGCCCGAGGTAAAAGATGCACGCCCCGGGCAGACGTTATTTCAAACATTGCTAAAATCTTTCATTTATCATGGATATTAGGGATGATAATGCCCTAGAATATGCAAGAATCCATGAAGGAGACAACCTTTTAGCATGTGCTCTGCCAACCCTGCTCACAGCAGTAGTCGACAGGGATAATGGATCGCGTTTGCACAGGTGCTATTCATTTTAGATGGAAAAATAATGGAAAAAGATCCACTATGCTTGACATACATTATATTTGATTTTTCAGCCCCCACTCTTAGCAATAGTTGACTGGGACCAAGGAATTGCGGTTAATTTGGGTGTGTCACAATGGCACAGATCAGCGACTTGAACTTGAAAAAAACCACCCTACCCAACCTGCTCTTAGCAATATTGCACCAGGGATAATGAATCATGGCCACATACATACATTTTGTCTTATGCTGGCTTTAACAGCTCAGCTCCAGACAAAGTGCCTTTGGCTGCACCCTGCTCACAGCAAATTGGGATTGGAGATAATGGATCACAGTTACACAAGTGCATTAATTCTATGCAGAAATAACAAAGTAAAACGGATAAAACTTGTCAGAGTTTGTTTTCTGCTTCCTCCAACTTGTGAACCTTCGATTCATCATTCTTTATTTATTTTTGGCGGCTGCTCGGTTTCAATGTTCCTCTGCGTGGCGTAGAAATCAACAAACCACGGCGGACGGAAACCAATCAATGGAGGGAAAGTGAGGTTTTGGATTGATTTCATATTTGGGGGGAGAACTCTGTTCAACCTCTCATAGCACAATACCTTTCAAATTGCTTGATACGTTACGGCATTAGCATCCATGAGCACTTCGGCTAACAAAGCATAGCGAGTGATGTCACGCGTCCTCTTCCACGCAAGCGGGATATAATGGCAACCAACCAAAGGACTGTTAAAAGTCCCCCAAAATGTTGTAAGTCTTGACTCAGCCAAGGATCGAACCTGTGATCGGGAACGGGCGCTTAACCCTAAAGCCACAAAACTGGTGTCCGTCCGCCGCTCTGCATGAAAGACAGGGCTCACTGCCCGATAGGGTGCACCCTACAATTTGAAAAAAAAGCCTTATGGGCGTGAAAATACAGTATCTTCTTTTGAACAGATTGCCAAATAGAGTTACTCAGCCCCCAAAAAACCCACCCTTACTCTACTTGCACACTGAAATATGCGAACGAGGACAGTTTCCATACACACGATATATTTGTCCTTATTTTTTTAAGTCTTGTGTGCCTGTTAAGGGTGATGATGGTCCTGGGGTTTCTCTGAGCCTGTTTGTCTTTTTGTTCGGCTTTTGGTTGACTCTGCGGCGTCGAATCGTCTCTTCGCTCGTTTGAGTGTGCTTCGTCAAGAGCGAGTCGCCATAACGCCAAAAGCGTGTCGCTACAACTTTAAAGATCGGCCATTGTTGACGCTGGCAAACATGGCGGCGCTACTTGTATAGTGACCAACAGTCGGGGGAACTAAGTCCGGCGAAAATAACAACTTGAGACTCAGAGGGCGATTGGGTGATGCGACCAGCGGACGGTGCCGTAAGAGGAACGTGAAATTTTCAAGATGCCGAGCAGAGATAAAGAACTCGAGGAAATTAAAAAGTCACTCGGCTTTTTAATGGATAAAATGGATATCGTCACCAGACAACAAGACACAATTTTGAGTTTAATGGCAGAAATCAAAGACCTAAAAAACGAAAACATGGAGAAAAAAAAGAGGATTATTGCACTAGAAGGACGCGTAGCAGATCTGGAACAGTATACCAGGATAAATGACATCATTATCACCGGTTTGGACATCAAACCTCGGACCTATGCCAAGGCTGTGGCAAATACAAATATTGCAACAGATGCTGATGAGGATTCAGCTGAGCAACAGGTCATTGCTTTTATGAGTAAAAAAGGCATATCCATCAATGCTGAGGACATAGAAGCATGCCACCCATTAACAAGAGGTGACAACCGACCCAAGGCGACCATCGTAAGGTTTGTTAACAGAAAACGGAAACATGAAATCCTTAAGCAAGGAAAAAAACTAAAAGGGACTAATGTTTATTTAAATGAACACTTAAGCAAAAAAAACTCTGACATTGCAAGACAGGCTCGATTTTTGAGGAAAACGAACAAAATACAAGGAACATGGACTTCAAACTGCAGAGTATACATAAAGTTAAACGGCACTCCGGAACAAGCAAAAATATTATGGGTTCGAGAAATGCAGGAGCTGGACAGATTTGCCTGAAGTGTAACAATGGCATCCTGGACTGACAATATGGACACCCTTATTACAGATCACAATAAAAAAATCCATCATAAAATATTAGGCCATGATTTACCGGAACTGAGCATTGTTAATCACACTGACTCTAATAATTCAAGATTAGATGACTTCGATCCTGACCACAAATTCATATCAGCTAGCTCAGACAATTGCAAATATTATACTGGAAATGAATACAATACCTTTGTTAATTCTGAAGACAAATTCTCAATAATACACTTTAACAGTAGAAGTATGTACACAAATTTTGATGACATCACTGAGTACTTACAACAATTTGAGAACCCATTTAGTGTTATTGCAGTTTCTGAAACGTGGTTCAGTGAGGGAAGGGGTGTAAATTTTGAATTAAATAATTATAATCTGAACTATGTAAATAGAACTAACAAAATAGGAGGTGGAGTAGCTATATATGTGCACAAAAGATTAAAATCGAAAATATTACAAAACATGTCATTTGTCATTGACGATTTACTTGAATGTATTACAATAGAAATTATAAATGAAAAAAGGAAAAATATCATAGTCAGTTGTGTGTATAGAACACCGGGCTCAAATCTGGAAACCTTCACAAACTGGGCTGAAAAAACATATTCAACAATAAGCGCCAAAACACTATTCATTTGTGGAGATTTCAACATCGATCTAATGAATCCAAACAACCATAAAAACATTGATGACTATATTAATATGATGTACAGTATGAGTTTGTACCCAACTATATTAAGGCCTAGTAGACTCACTTCACACAGTGCAACACTCATTGACAATATATTTACAAATAATATGGAATTTACAAATGTCAGCGGGTTACTGGTTTGTGATATTTCTGATCACCTACCAGTATTTACAGTATATGATGAAAAGGTTACTAGACAAGAATCAATTAAGGATTATGTTTACAAACGAGTTAGAACTGAAGCGACTATTATATCACTGTATGATGACTTAGTTAAACAAAACTGGAATGCTATATATGGTACAGATGATGTGGATGGTGCGTTTGACATATTTTTGGAAATATTCACCAACAAGTACAACAAAAATTGCCCAATGAGACAAATTAATATTAAGAATAAATCTGTAAATCATCCATGGATAACTAAGGGTTTACATAATGCTTGTAAGAAAAAAAACTACTTATATAGAAAATTTATTAAACTAAGAACTAAGGAAGCCGAAACCCGGTATAAAACGTATAAAAACAAATTGACAGGAATATTAAGAGCAAGCAAGAAATTATACTATACCAATTTATTACATCATAACAAAAGTAATATCAAAGGTATTTGGGATATATTAAATAGTATAATAAAAGGAAAGAATGTAAGCAATGCATATCCAAACTATTTTATTGATAAGAACAGTGAAAATTATAATTTAAATCAAGTTGTGGAGAATTTCAATAGTTATTTTGTAAATGTTGGACCAGAGCTCGCTGCAAATATCCCAGAGTGCAGTGGTAAACAATTTGAGTCACTAATAAAAATGAACTCCAAGACCATGTTTTTATCTGGGGTTACGGAATCAGAAATCTTAGACGTGGTTAACAACTGTAAAAACAAAACGTCTATGGATTGTTTTGACATCGATATGGTACTAATTAAGCAAATTATAAACAGCATTGTGAAACCATTGACCTACATCTGTAATCTATCATTTCTAACAGGCACATTTCCAAATCAAATGAAAATAGCAAAAGTTATACCAATATACAAAAATGGGAACAAGCACATTTTTACAAACTATAGACCGGTATCTCTGCTTCCTCAGTTCTCTAAAATATTAGAGAGACTTTACAATAATAGACTGGAACAATTTGTAGATAAACATAAATTGATTAATGAAAGTCAATATGGTTTTAGAGCAAACAGATCAGCAACAATGGCAATTATTGATGCAGTAGAAGAAATCACCCACAGTATAGAAAAGAAGAGATACGCAGTCGGGGTATTTATTGACTTAAAAAAAGCATTTGATACCATTAATCATAATATACTATTAAAAAAACTGGAAAGATATGGCATCAGGGGAGTGGCTTTGAAATGGATTCAAAGTTATTTGACGGGGAGGAAGCAATATGTAAAAATGGGAGAGTTTTCATCTGAATATTTGGACATCTGTTGTGGAGTACCACAGGGTTCTATCCTGGGACCAAAGCTATTTAATTTATATATTAACGATATTTTTAATGTTTCAAAACTATTGAAAATAGTAGTATTTGCAGATGACACTAACATTTTCTATTCAAATGATAACTATATGGATTTGGTAACCTGTATTAATCGTGAACTAATTAACCTAAAAGTATGGATGGATATAAATAAATTATCTTTAAATTTAAATAAAACCAAAGTAATATTCTTTGGTAATCGTAAGGCAAATCAAAATTTAGAAGTAAAAATGGATGGTGTCACAATAGACATTGTATCAGAAATTAAGTTTTTAGGGGTCATAATAGACAATAAACTAAGTTGGAAAACACACATCAGACACATACAAACAAAGGTATCTAAAAGCATTTCAATAATTAATAAAACCAAAGTTCTTTTACATTATAATGCATTGTATTTATTATATTGTTCTCTCGTTCTGCCATATTTAACATATGGTGCAGAAGTCTGGGGAAATAATTACAAAAGTTCACTACAGCCCCTTTTTATCCTTCAAAAACGTGCAATAAGAACCATACACAGGGTAGGATATCGGGATCATACCAATATTTTATTCATGCAGTCCAATTTATTGAAACTGGATGATTTAATAAAATTTTTCACTTCACAACTGTTATTTAAAGTCAACAAAAACATAGTGCCAGAAAACATACAAAGATTATTCACTCGGAAAGAGGGAAATTATAACTTGAGGGGCTGTGGTGAATTCAAAATCCCAAAGGTGAGAACCGCCAGGAGAAGTATGTGTGTGTCTGTGTGTGGAGTCAGACTTTGGAATAATTTGCAAAATGAAATCAAACAATGTCCAAATATCCATGTGTTCAAATTTAAATACAAAAAAGCATTACTGGCGAAATACAGAGATGAAGAAAATGGGATATGAGGGAGACTGGAAATACTGCACTTCAAACCATGGCTAACTTGTTGTTATTGTGCTATTATCACATCAGAACTGTTATAAATATTGTGTTTATTTTTATTGATATTATCACTGGTGCCGCAGTGACATTATGCGCATTATGACGTTGAGGGATGGGTATTGCGAAGATTAGTGTATAAAATATGTGATTATTGTAACTTATAATTATTGATATCTGACCTATGTAATAAGTATATCCATGAGATTTTGTTGTATTGTACACAAGAGGGAGCTATCTATAAAATGTATTTAATAGGGAAGATAAAGGGGTAGGAAAAATAAGCATCTGCTTCTGACTACCCCTTTTCGAACATTTTGTGGGACATTATTTCGTTGTTGACTCATTGTTTTTGTCCTGTTTTTATTTTTATGTTCGAAATAAAATTTTCATTCATTCATTCATTGTTAAGCGAGAGAGCAGCAGGTCCCAGGTAATGGCAGGGGGAGAAGAGTCCTTTATAATCTTGTTGGCAGTGTCCTCCAGACCGGGCAGAGAGCAGTCAATGGTTTTGTGGACTGTGTTGATGACTCTTTAGGGTTGCTGCTGGGCCCCCAGCATACCACACAATGATGGCGTATGCCAATATGCTCCCCACTTAAAGAAATGTTTTAAGAATAAAAGAACTGAAGTAGGTATAATGCAAACATACTGTATGAGTTGTAATTCATATGATAAAAGTATCTTTATTGCATTTGTCAACCAGGCGCACTCCTTCTGTAGCAAGCAGCAATTGAAGTGTTTTTATACATCATAAATAAATAATCATTCAATAAAAACACATCAGGCTGAGGTTTATGATGCAGGATGACTACAAGACTGTGATTATTGTTTTTCATCTTCCCGCTGTTGAAATGAAAATATGTAGTTGACTTTTATCTCGTAATCATTATCCTGTGAAGATAAATCAGTCATTACAAGTCCCTTGTTTTCTTAGTCCGAGTTTAATTTACGAATACATGAAACTACATCTTGTTCTTTATTCAACTGGTAGAGCAAGAGCAATATGTAAACTGTAGCATCGGAAAAAATGTTTTGTAGTCTTGTATTACAAAGGAAGTCTATGTGCTCCTCCTTCTGAATAAAAGCATCGCTCGATAGGTAATCCTCAATTATGAAAAAAGTTAATAAAACGAGACAAAGAAATACTTTAATTTCTAGACTTATGGTGCACCCAAAAATAAAAATGTTCCTAAAATTCAAAAGTGTGCCTTATAAGACCAGGAAAAACTGTACAAAACAACCAAAACCATTTGGAAACGTATTTATTTCATATTTATTTCATATCAGATTTTGTAATTGTGTTTGCATTCTATGAAATAAGTGTTTTTTTAATTATCTAATGTTTTATTTTATGCAACCCTAGCTCTTAAATTAATTGTAATTCCATAAGCCTCGTAGCCCGGTGCACCTCACAGTCTGGAAAATATGGTACTTTATTTACTAATTCTGCTGTTTGGGCAGAGAAGTGCTCCAAATCCTTGGTCTCACTATCGCCCTCTGCCATGAGACAAGTGAATTGCGTGCCACACTCAGTATCTGCTGACACTCATCAAAGTAATACAATGCATACTAATTGTATGAATAATATTCATAAAATATAATGAAAATTCATGGATTTTGAAAAAGGAAATTGAAAATTTGTAAAGTTAATTGAGAAATAACTCTAACACTGATTAAATTCAAACATTCAGTATATTTCTTAGTTTTAGATTTCCTCGATGACCGCTGAGGCACAACCTCACCTGCCTCCCCTGACTGCACGTCACCGCATGAAGTCCTGTTCCTGCAGTAATCCTTTCTCCATTGAGTTTGACAAGTATCCGTGTTATGTTTCTATTCCCAGGTTTTCATTTAAGAAATCCATCTCATTAATGAACTTTTAAAGGTAGTTTAATTAAAAAGCTTGGATCCGTTATTCCCCAAGGTGAACATTTCCCAGGATGGTGTGCGACATTTTCCCTCGAGTTTGTTTTCTAATAAAGGTGCTTGAAATTAAACTAAACTCCAAAAATAGCCCAGAGTTTCTTTGGGCGTTTTGTGTCTCGGGTTGTGATTTATATATATTTATTCTTAGAAAGTTGTGAGGACTTTGAAGTACAAAATATCTCTTATCAACTTTTACCAGCCATGTTAAGGAAAGCCTCTGCTGTGCAAGTGTCGCGTTTAAGGTTGTTCACAATTGCTTCTCATCCATGCTAATCCCTTTCATTGATATTCAATGAGCATCACAAGAGCACATTACCCCAGAGACAAGAACCATCTCCCTAAACAAAGTTTTTTTTCTTCCTCTCACTCTTAAGGATTTTTTCTCCTGAGGACTGCTTAATGATAGGGCCATGCTTATCAAGTTTAAGACTAATGGGGCTCTTACTGATGAGCAAAACACTTCTATTTCCTCAAGAGCGGACAGTACCTCTGCGCTAACAGACAAATTGTGACATTTTCATTTATATCGTGCACCTAGCTTGCGTGTTGCAGTTTCTACTAACGAAAGACGCGCCTGATTGTGTTTCGAGAAGAGTCTCTTGCTGGTAATAAAAGTAAAATGGATGTAAAAGACCAGACAATTGTCCTTTTCGACAAGTGGGCAGGCAGTATGGACTGCTGTTCTCAATGGCCGAGCTAAGAAAATTCTCTGGCTGAAGCAATTAAATCTGAGTTGGCAGAATTGAAATGTCCGTGCAGTGGAGATGAAGATATGAAACAGATTTAGAGAGCTTTTGGAAACGCTGACACGGGTAAGAGGTAAAATTGTATGAGGCCAGTTCAAGGAAACATCGGCACGGTCTGCATAAATGACGATGATCGTGAACAAATTAGTGAATGTTCAATTTGGACATTGTAAGCATTTTTGCTTGGTGTGTAAAGGCCCGGTCACACAGCCTTTCACGGGCGTATCGAGGCTGAATCACGGCCAGAAATTTCTGGCCGTGAAGCAGACGCAGTGGAAAATGTGCAAAATTGGCTAAACCCGCTGTTTACCCGTGGTATGCCCCCGAAACAGACGCCGGCGACTGTTCCGCGTCCTCATCGCAGGTAACCGCGGCTGCATCACGTTTGACCGTGCTTACACGCGGTACACACGCTAATGCACGCGATAACACCGCGATACAGGCGCAGAACAAATTTGCTATGACCGTGCTCCAACCGCGATTACCCGCTAAAATTTCGCGTCCTACCTGCGTGTAACCACGTCTTGGCCGCGGCCGTAGCACGTCCTAGCACGTTCATACCGCGTCTTTACCTCGTGTGTACCACGTGTGCCGCCCGCGGTTACCCGTGGTCTAAAGTTTTGAGCAGCGCAAACGTTTTTCGCGCGGCCAACCGCGTGTGAATTTCTTACCACGTATAAAGCACGGCTGTATCTCGTCTGTATCTCAAAGCGTCGAACAGCGTCTGCTTCACGGGCAGAAATTTCTGGCCGTGATTCAGCTGCGATACGCCCGTGAAAGGCTGTGTGACCATGCCTTTAAGGATAAACCATTTATTTGTTTGTAATCTCAAATCATATGTCACTAAATTTGTCATTCAAAACACATATTTGTTTTTCAAGGACCAAAACAAAGATAGCACTCCTTTGATCGGCAAAGAAATATGAATATGTTATTATTTTCTTTGTTCTTCTTCCGGAGAGTCATTACCACCCTGAACTTTGATCTAATATGTTCATGAGTATAAAGCAAATGTCCAATTGTTCTTTACTACTGCCACCACGAATGCTGCTTCTTGTACAACTCCCCATATTTGGTACAGATCTAGTGATTATATATTGTTTTGTACATTTCAATTTCAAGACACATTTTTATCTTTTTATTGAAGGCCATTCCATTCCCTAAAACCATTTATAAATAACTGTTGACCCCCGGGATATGACATTAATCCTTTTGGTCACGGGGATCATGAAGTGAAATTGCCATGTATGCACAAAATAGTCTGTAGTATGCACTACCTATGTGTGTTATACAGATAAATTAAAATTTGATTAGATAACATAAATGGACATACATTAAAGGACAAATACAATTTAACTTACCTTATGTGTGACTTGACATAAGCTGGTACACTGCGGTTACCGGGTGGATGCCGGATTAAAAATGAAAGTGATTTTAAACCTTTCACTTGCAAAGATTGTCATGCCCTTAGTATTTTTTTCTTTTCTTCAAGCGCCTCTTTATTTCTAATTATCGTCCCAAAAGTTTGAATTTGATGTACAGAAAAGTATGTGTCATGTAGTGGGGTAAATACTGTAAAAAGGGTCTGGGGAAAAAAAAACTCAAACTACACCCTCTAGTCCATTTATCAGATGGCAACATGGTATGCGACTGGGTATTCTTGTTTTCTCTGTTTAAAAAAAATAAACAACAAAAACATGTAAGAAACCTTAGTATCCTGTGATTTACCTAGTTAACGATTGCCTGAAGATGGGGGAAATACCCTCTAACATAATCGCCGGTAAAATGCTTGGGTTAACGTTGATCAAGTTCTATTTATATTTGGGAGAAAAGATTTACAGGAAGAATTTTCTATCAAACACAACAGTAAAGCCGACTAATGCTCAGACGTTGACGAATATCTAGCACCAGGAACCCATTTATATAATCCTAAACCATGGCAAAGAGAGACTGGCATTGAAGTGTGGAGGTGGGAATAAAACAATGATATTGTTTGGACCGTATAATGATAATAAGCAATGTTCTCATGGTAGGCCCACACAGACATAAAGATATATTGTGATGAATTGATTGTATGCTAATTTCATCAGCCCACATCCAGGCCCGATTATTTTTGCATGGAAACCGAATTTGTTGTGTAATGCCACCTTGATATGTGGGAGCAAATATTTTAGAGCTCCAAATAGTAATAGTTGACGAGGGATTACGGATCCTGGTTGCACGAGTGATGTTCATTTTAGGCTGAAAGAACGCTTAACGCTTAATACGAATTTTCTCTCTAAGCCCTCACTGTCCCTATAGATTGACTGGGGATAATGGATCAGGACAAAAAGAGTGCATTTCATTTTAGGTGAGTTCTTAAAGGACCCTTAAAAGTAATGCTTTCAGCAATAGTTGACTGGGGATAATGGTCCGCGGAATATTCTCTAACCCACGATGCACTAATGCTGAAAAGTTCAAAGAACAAAGTAGTGAAGGATTATTAGAGTAAATGATTGCTAATGTTCCACTTATTAAAGAAAAACTTTGCTATAATGAACATCACTTATTGAACTCATTCATTTTTTATGGTATTTTATTTTTTTCTGCATTCCTAAAATGGGAATTCCAGATACATGTGTAGGCTGATAAAAGATCGGTGGGTACAAATGATTGGTTATATGTAAGCGGAGTTTTTTATGGTTAGCGTCAGACTTGAAATAATCATATCAGGGACAAATCTTCTGATAAACACAAAATTGGAGTGCCAAACGAGACAGCAATTTTAATCAAGCAAAATCAGAAGGCTTAGTAGGAATGAATGTCTGATGTGTTTTGTCACTGGCTGGCTCATTTGCACTCAATTAATTTAGCATTTTCCACATTGCAGTCAATGTACTTTTATGTGTGTTTTGGTCGCCCGCTGTGTAGGGTCACAATGACTTTCAACAAACTATAGAGCAATTATGCTTTTAAGGCAGGGATGTCCAACTTATTTTTGCTCAAGGAAAAAAAAAATGTTAAAGAATAATAATATATACATTATATATATATATATATATATATATATATATATATATATATATATATATATATATATATATATATATATATATATATATATATATATATATATATATATATATATATATATATATATATATATATATATATATATATATATATATATTTATATATATATATGTGTGTGTGTCCTCATTACCCTCAACACACCATCCCCGCAGTCTAACATGGTGGTGGCACCCCCATGGTTTTGGCCTGCTTTTCTTCAGCAGGGACAGGGAAGATGGTTAAAATTGATGAGAAGATGGATGGAGCCAAATACGGGACCATAATGGAAGAAAACCTTATGGAGACTGCAAAAGACCTGAGACTGGGATGGAGATTTGTCTTCCAACAAGACAATGATCCAGAACATAAAGCAAAAGCTACAATGGAATGGTTCAGGGTGTTAGAATGGCCAAGTCAAAGTACAGACCTCAATCCAATTGAGAATCTGTGGAAAGAACTGAAAACTGCTGTTCACAAACGCTTTCCATCCAACCTCACTGAGCTCAAGCTGTTTTGCAAGGAGGAACGGGCAAAATTATAAGTTGCTCGATGTGCAAAACTGATAGAGACATACCCCAAGCGACTTGCAGCTGTAATCGCAGAAAAAGGTGGCGCTACAAAGTATTAACTCACTTTTTCGAAGGTGTTTTTCACTTCATGATTGTGTCCCACTTATTGTTGATGCTTCACAAGAAATTACAGTTTTTGTTTGAAGTCTGAAATGTGGCAAAAGGTCACAAAGTTCAAGGGGGCCAAATAGTTTTGCAAGCCACTGTAGAGTCACTGACAAGGATGAAGGGAGCTCAGAAGAAGGGTCAGCCAATTCAATATTTGTTGTCATTTATTTGTTATTTGCATTTTTAAGTGTGGAAATGTAGCCTTCATCTCTGGTAGATAGCTGATGTTAGCATTTGCTTCCTAGCTATTTATTGTCCGCGCGTGTGAACGAGCGAGATACTTTTTATTTCAGTTAAATTAAAGAACGAAGTTTATTTGGGCAGAGCACAAAAAAACCAGTACCGACCACTAATTAACAAGTGGACAACATATTACTTGTACAAGACACACGAAAAAAAAAAGCAGATGAAAAATGTAATGTGGCCAGAGGGAATAGGCTTAAGCAGTGTTTTATTGCACTGTTTGAAAAAAGCTCAATTTGCACAAAATGATGTTAATAAGTTAAAGATTAAGCATCAAGTTTTACCTTTCTGGTAACGTCTGAGTGATTGTTTTGTCCCTGTAAATTCCTACCATCTTCCCTACTTTTTGTGCTTTTGTCTGTCTTTTAGAGACTTTCTAAACGTGATGTAGGCTTGTCAAGGTGTTTTATATACGATTACAGCTTAGACTGCAATGTTATTGATACACAGGTAGACAAGGGGCGGGGCAACTGTCAATCAAAATGCAGAACACGATGCCACACAATTACCTCAAAGAAAACTGCGATACAGCGAGGGGTTACTGTAATGACTGAAATAGGGAAGTTGTAAATTAAGGACTCATACAAACATGGCTTTATAGTGACCCATTTCATTATTACAACATTGTAAATGTATTATTTTCATAAAATATAAGCATGGTTTAATTATCAGTAGCAATGTCAATCTGTCAAGTAAAACTGGTCTCTTTATTCATCTTTTAACTCGCTGTGTTAAATGTCCTGATTGCCAAGTCCCATTCTTTCAGTCGTCAGTACTCATCGATGTACGCTTGTAGCTAGGTAACAATATCTCAGCCAGCCAGTTTGAGACACAGCCAAAAGGTAAATCAATTTCAAATTTGAAAAAGCAAAAGAACAGCACAGAGGCAGACTGGCAGCCACAAAGCATTGAGAGTCTGGACAACAGTTTGAAGCGAACATAAGTCGGCATGCATTCACTGGAGAGGATGAGGTGTAAAAACATTTGAAAAAGTAGATACTTAGATGAATGTGATTTTGATTCGTTTTTTCCATGATCTGCTACCTTCTGTAGTGGATGAGCTTGTGTGTCCCAATGATCCTAGCAGCTATGCTGTCTGGGGGCTTTAAGCCCCTGGTATGGTCACCCATGACAAAGAGGTTCTAGGTGTCTGGTTATACTAAACGCAGCTTACACACCTCTTATGATGGAAGATAACTTGGAGCACAATTTCCCTCACCCAACACTGGTTACAGGGCCCCCCCCCCTGGAGCCAGTAGGTGGGGTCCGCTAGTGAGTGCCTGGTAGCCTGGCCTTAGCTCATGGGGTCCGACCAGGCACATCCCATAGGGACGAGATCTTCTCCTTCTTCCTATGAGCCCATCATCTGTGGGAGGGGCCAAATGAGTCGGGTGTGCAGAGACCTGGGTAGCAGCCAAAAGAGAGCGCCTTGGCGCATCATTTCCTGGCTACAGAAACTGGCTTTTGGGACATGGAATGTCACCTCTCTGGCTGGGAGGAGCCTGAGTTGGTGTGTGAGGGCAAGTGTTGACGATTGTTTGTGCTTATGCACCAAATAGCAGTTCAGAGTACCCACCCTTCTTGGAGTCGTTGGAGGGTGTTCTTGATAGCGCACAACCTAGGGGCTCCCTCATCCTGCTGGGGGATTACAATGCTCACCTGGGCAATGACAGTGAGACCTGGAGGGGCGCGATTGTGAGGAACAGACCTCCTGATCTGAAACCGAGTGGTTTTTCATTATTGATCTGTGCCCATCAGGACTTGTTCATAACGAACACCATGTTCAAACAGATGGGTTTCTATCTGTGCACCTCGCACCGGGACACCCTGGGCCGCAGTTCTATGATCAACTTTGTCGTTGTTTCATCGGACCTGGGGCCGCATGTTTTGGACAGTCGGGTGATGAGAGGGACGGAGCTGTCTACTGATCACAAGCTGGTGTTTAGTTGGCTCCGATGGTGGGGAAAGAACGAAGCATATTGTGAGGGTCTTTTGGGGACGTCTAGCAGAATCTCCTGCCAGAAAAAGTTTCAAGGGATGCTGTCACGCTGAAGTAGTCTTACTGGGCTCTCCTGGCCTGTGGGACCCTGAAAGAAGCTGGCAGGTATTTTCTGTCCAGCGGAATGCGGCTTCGGCAGTCGCCGAGGCAAAAACTCGTGTATGGGAAGAGTGTGGTGAGACCATGGAAGGCCACTTCAGAACAGCTTCGAATCAATTATGGTCCGCCATCCGGTGTCATAGGGGGGAAAGCAGTGTGCGATCAAAAAACAGTGAAGATGGGGCGCTGCTGACCTCGACCTGAGAGGTTGTGAAGCGCAGGGTAGAATACTTCGAAAACCTCCTCAATCCCACCAACACGTCTTCCTCTGAGGAAGCAGAGCCTGGGGACCCCAGTTTCATGCAGGAACATAGGGGGAAATCAAATTGAAGAGCTAAGAGGAGGCAAGACCATGCATTTAGTTGTATTTTAGTAAGAGAACCTTAAGGTCACATCTTAAGAGGACTGGGCGCCAGTGCAAGTTAGCTAATAGAATAGAATAGAATAGAATAGAATAGAATATACCTTTATTGTCATTGTTACAAAATGGGTTAACATATTGTGACAACGAAATTGGGCATGACACTCCAGTTTTACACATTCACAGTGAGGTATGAGCCAAGAAGATAAGGGAACAGAGAAGATAAGGTTATAAAACAAGGGGATAAGGCTATAGTTATAATTTACATGGTATTTACACAAGAAATGTCGGCATGTGGGATGTTACATACAGTGTTATCGTAAAGGTTGTGCAATATTGCATTTGGTGCAAAGTCATCATAGTGCAAAAAAATAGTCAGCATATGCATTGGTGCAAACACAGACATCATAGTGCAGAAAAAAGAAATGGTCAGACATTGTGCAAGGTGAGCAGTAAACGTAGTGCAGTCGACATGTGCAAGAACATAGGCATGAGTACCATTATATTCGTACGAGGTAGTGTTGGCATGAGTTTTCAGTTTTTTTGTGCGGTGTCTGTTTTGAGCAGTGAACAAACATAGTGCAGTCAGCATGTACGTGAGTACCATTTACAATATATTATATTGGAGTGATATGGTCAAACTTTCTTGTTTGGTCATAGGTGTTATGTATAGAAGTACCGATGTCAACATTTACCCAAATGCCGTTTTTGTCATGTGCTATTTTACATTACGCACCAGATCCGGATGGGAATAAATACTGTTCTCATGGTGATGTTGAGTCCTAAAATGTTAGTCCTCAGCAAAAAATATATAAATTGGATTTTTTTCTTTGGAACAGAATAACCAGTTGGCAAACGACAGGTTGCAAAATGTATGGTAGTCTGCTCCCGGCATGCAAGAATGAAGTCAGTTGCGTGTGTTTTGTCAGAAGAGACAGTTTTGACAGGGCAATGCGCATGCTTCGGTGAGAGCGAGAAGCCCAAATGGAGCTCGAGTGTTTCCCAGGTTAATTAAAAGATGATCCTGTCTCAGTCATCCGGCTGTGAAGTTGTCAAATCCAATGAGTAGAGACAAAGTCAAAGACTTTGCAGGGAAGGAGGTTCTAGTGGAGGAAGCCAGATGGAAAATAACATCTCAAGAAGAGAGACAGATATATTGTGAGATCAGGAAAATCAGTGATTTTGCCAAGGTCTTCACTTTTTCTTGAAAGGAAGCTTTGACTCTTAACTTTGATTTGTTTTAATAGCACCTTTTACCTTAACCTTTTAAGTATCGGGCCTCATTTGCTTAAACATTTGAAAGAAGGGCGGGCCTAATAGGAAAGAAATTATGTATTTTTAAATTGTACATATACAGTATATGTGTCTATATATTAAAAAAAAAATATATATATATATATATATGTATATATATATATGTATATATATGTAGAAAACCTTTTTATTTTAATGATTTTACTGTTTGATCCTTTGTTATACATTGAAAGCATAGAACCTACCTTTTATATGTTTTCAATGAAAACTACGAAAATGGAAAAAGAAATCTAAATGTTCATTTTTGTTTTACCATTATCCATATCAATTGTTCCTTAATTATTGATAATGCATTCATTTCATCTGCTGGACTTTTGCTGTAGCAGCAAGTCTGGTGTGCAGTGTGTCCTTGTGTCCAAAAATCACGTTTGACTTAAAGATGGCCACCACGAAAATAATTTCAGAATCTGAACATTCTCTTTGTACATTCTGAAAAAAAAATGATCAATGTTTGACAGCTTTCTTAAAGAAAAAATTCTGCAATGTAATAAGAGTCGAGGCCAAGTTGGGCTTCAGTAGCGTATTGAAGAAGTAGTCCTGGTTTGAGTGCGCCCTTGAACTCTAAATGTTAAAGTGTATTTAGCCAATAGTTGTAGTATTCAATTCATTTGGAGCACTTTTTCCTGGAATGACCAAAGTCAGAGACAGCACTATTCAACTTTGATTTTCTAAAGCAAAATGTTTTCCCTATTTTTCATTTATGTCATATATCTTAAAGAAAAAAAAAATCAAATGCAAGGACAGGACTGACTTTGTGTCAAAGAAGGCTCCGATTTTTAAACGTTCTGTAAAACCTTATCGGCGAATTGAAGGCTGTCGGAGTACGGCACTTTCGTGCATTGATGTTTGCTTCAAGGATTTCTCAATGAAGCGGAAATTGGAAACGCAGCCACCTCTTCCTGGCTCCCTGAGTCTTTATGCAGACATCTTGCACATACTATACGCTTTCGCTTTTGAAAAATGTTCTTCGGCACAAAACGAGAACCCTTGCATAGGAGAGATAGCGACGCAGGCGGCCATAGAGTTTGCCTGATAATGGCCGTTTCAGGAAAACCCGAAAAACCGTGACAGGGTGCCTTTGGCAGCAGCCTGCTCTCTGCTGACGATAAAAGCTGTTGCAAGCCATCTCTTTTTTGCAGAGGATTCAGTCGTCTTCCGGATGCTTAGATACCTCAATTCAATGCTAACCGTTTGGCTTATGCTACGTCGAGATCCTCTTTATCAAAAGAAAATACAGTACTTGTTCCAGGCGAGGTAGTATGCGCTTCCACTGATGGCTTCTTTGAAAATGATCAAGACTGACCTAGGGAATCTTTTGAACTGTAAATACCAAAAGAGCTGAACAAGGCTAGAACACCAACTTGTAAAGCAGTTCAGGCGTGTCACTGGAAAATGGTAATAATTACTGTAACGTTTTACTTCATTTAAAACCTACCATATTTTCCACACTATAAGGTGCACCGGATTATAAGGAAAATATCACCACCCCCCGCCACCAAAATAGTTTTTGTCATATATTTTTTCATATATAAGATGCACTGGACTATAAGGCACATTGAATTAAAGGAACAGTAACAGCTACAGTTTTAACACGTGTACAATCATTTTATAGCCTTACGGAATGTATTTGGGCTACGATTGAACAGTCGAAAAATACTGCTGAATAGACAATTGATGTTTTTCGATTGATCAATCATTGCACAACTCTGTTGGTATACAGTAAAACATTTTGTAGTATTGCAGGCATATACTGTAAGCATTTCTATTCTTCTGTTTAGTTTAGTGGTTGACTAGGCCTTTTTTAACCTCTAATAGATAAAACCTGGTTCCAATATAGTCAAGTAGTGACAACATAGTGATAACATCTTATTTTAGAAAAGCATATACAACTGGTAGCACAATGCACTGAATGGTAAGAAAAGAGTAATTTTCAGCTTCAAATAGATCAGGGACCCCCGGACTACACGGTACAGCGACATTTAGTGGTCAAAAATTACACATTGCCCCTTTAAAAGTGGCTTAGGAGTCTAGAGCTGCCACTAACAATTATTTTAATAGCTGATGAATCGTTTGATTATTTTTTTTCTATGTATCGATGAATCTGATTAAAAAAAAAATAATAACAACATATTATTGATTTACTACTTTATTCCAATTTTGAATATTTGGACACATAGAAAAATAGAGCACAAAACAGTGTAGTCTATAATATAAAACAATAAAAAATGTCAAAAATTGACAAACAAACTGACAATTAACAAAAACACAAAAAATGTATGCGATACATCGGCAAATATATGATTTTTTTTTTGTTTAAAGTGCAAAAAAAAAATGTCTGAGGAGAATACAGGTACTTGGCGAAAGTCATTTATTGTACATTGAATGTTTATCCATCACTTTGTGTCTGAGAAGAGCTATATAAATACATTTAGATGAGGAGCATTAGAGTGCATGAATATAAGGCCTCAGAGCTCCCTCTCTTGGATCAAAGTACCACTACAAGTTTTTCATCGGATAAAGAGGAAATTCAATGCACTCTCTTTTTGCATTGAATTAACATGCTAAGTGCCGCATGAATCGCACGACACATCAAATCGATGGTAAAATTTGTTGCCAACGTTTTTAATTATCAATTTCACCAATTTGTTGTTGCAGCCCTACTAAAGTCAAAACCTTTTTTAACATATAGAGATTCTGAGCCGCAAGACATTTAAAGCAGGTTATCCCTCTGATGGTACCTCACTCCAAAAGCCTTCACTTTTTCTCTAGTTTGAGTTTGATCACCGTATGTCTGAAATGCAATCCACAGAAAAGTCGCAAAGGGTTTGATACACATTAGTGAGAGTCTTTGATATTGTGTGTGTGCGCCGTACTCCTTTTTCAAGGACTCCTAGTCCCATTCCGTCTGCTCGTATCCATTTCACACATTTTCACAACTTCTAGATCTTTCACTTAATGGCTCGCCCAAGCAGAAAGCGCGACTGGGAGTTAATGGTCGGCGGGGTTAGCGTCTCTAATCAAGGTCAAAGTCCCAAAACGCCATCAGGAGCGCTTGATTTATGAGTCCGTGCTGATCCACATCTTACTGAGTGTCTCCTCCCAGCTCCCCCTTTTTTTAACTAATAGAGAAATGTTCCCATCAGATGCCTTTGTTGACTTCCAATAAACAATTATGTTATTCATTGATACATGTAATAATTTTGACATTTGATATTAAAAATTGTCATTTCACTTGTCAGGGCCATTTATCTCGATTCCAATTTTTTTTCTGCGGTCAGTTTTATTTGGATCAAAAATCATACTTGTAATTGATTTTTATCACTAACCAGTTACACTCCAGATGGACGTCACCGCTGTTCCAAGGAAGCTACCCTTTTGGTTGCCTGATTGACTCTTCAAAATACATCACACCTATATATATATATATATATATATATATATATATATATATATATATATATATATATATATATATATATATATATATATATATATATATATATATATATATATATATATATATATATATATATATATATATATATATATATATATATATATATATATATATATATATATATATATATATATATATATATATATATATATATATATATATATGTATATCCCTCTATTGTGGAAATTTGGAGGCATGCCTCACTGAGATAAAAGAATGAATGTGACTCAACTTCTTGCGCCTTAACTCTGAAAAGGCTGAAATGTTTGTTATTGGTCCATCTTAATGCCGTGTCTTGTTCTCAAAAACGGCTCTGAACATTGACAAATGTAATATCACCTCGAGTGACTCAGTCAAAAATGTAGGCGTCATATTTGACCCCGATCTTTCCTTTCAAACACATGTGATGATATTACTAGAACAGCTTCACTAACTCACTAGTCAGTGCTTAAGTTAAATGGCCTATTTATTTTTTTCAAACGTTGTCTCTTCTGTTTTTTGTAATTTTGCTTTTTTTGTTTTTTTTCCTGTGTTTCTTCCTTTTAATTTTTCGGCTTTTCCCTCTTCATTTTTTTGTCTTTTTTTTTTTTTCCTTTTTTATTTACTTTCCCCCTTTTTTTACTCAAAATATGCCACTCTTATTTTTTGGTTTCAACTTTTTCTTTTTTTTCCTTTTTATATTTATTTTTTCCTTTTTTTCCTCCTTTACTTGCTTTCTTGTTTTTTTCCAATTTTTCCCTTCATTTCATTTTTTTTAAATCATTTTCTCTCAAAAGATGACCCTTCTACCAGCTAATTATGTGTAATCGTTGTCTGCGTCCTGCCAGTAGTTTTCTCCATGGGGATATACGTACAACGTACTTAATCCCATCTCTACGTTAAATGTAAGCTGTTTTTCTTTGGTTTTATCCCTTGTTCTCAACCCCCACGCATCACTTAAATATCTCTTTCTCTTGGCATTCAATGCCTATCGCTATGCCACCTTTGAATCTATAATAAAGCATCTCCTGTTTAAAGATGCCCTCATCTTATTGAGTTCTGACTCGTCCTGTCAATTTGCCGGCTGGTCATTGAAGTTCACGCCAAGCTTTCATGCTTTGACTTCAATGCAATTGCGCTTCTCAAAGACGACTTCATGCCAGTGTTGCTTTTCATCCGGAATAAATTTGCCATAATTGCTGTTTAAATTGAAAGCAGAACAAAGTATGGAGGGATGAATATTTTAGCCCACGAGGCACTGTGTGCAGTGAGAGTTAACTCATGATGCTGTGCGACAGCTGCTGTCCATCTTGGCAGCTCAAAAAGTGGCATTGCAGCTTGTTTGGCAATGAAAAAGCTAAATGAAAACAGCTACTTCATCCGTCCGAAAATAATTTTTGCATTTGTCAGTAATTAATTCATCCAATGCCGACAAATTGTCAGGAAATCTCAAAAAGTTATCCAGTTATACCCTATCAGGGTTAGGAGGGTTACTTTAAAAAGATATCCAATACAGTTACAATTTACCTGTTAAAAATGTAGTCAGTAATGTATTCCGAATACCACAATATTCCAGTAATGTAACTTGATTACTTTTAAATACCTTTGAAATACTTTAATTTCAAATGTTCTTATTAAAGACAAAACAATTAAATACAAATGAATTAAAACCTCTTGTTTAAGCTAAATGATCAACGTGACCTTGAAAAGAAAATTTGAGGAAACAATATTAAATGCCTGGCAACCAGTTGAAGGGGTCCCCTACCTACTGACTGAAGATAGCTGGGATGGGCTCCAAGCCTCCCTCCTGTGGCCCTAGTGAGGATAAGCAGTGTAGAAAATAGATGGATGAGTTGCCGAAAAATTAAAATAAAAGGTTGAGACGCTGTATTTCGGGGGTCTACTTTAGTCTCTTGAATCTGTTTATGATATAGAGCAGGGGTGGCGAACACGTTTGACACAAAGAGCCGAATTTTTTAACTGTGAGATTTAAAGAGCCACACCACGCACTGACCTGCCATGACTGACAGACACACACAAACACACACAATTAAAAACATATTATTTCCCATAAATCACTCCTCTCCTTACAATACAACACGTATTGTTCTTGTGTTGATTTCAAGAAAAGTGTCCACCCTCAAAACACCCCCCAAAGAAAAACTAAGCATGAAACAAGACAAAGAGCCACAGTGTATAGAAAATATGATGAGGCAAAGAGCCGCATTCTTATTGGCCAAGAGCCGTGTGCGGCTCTAGAGCCACGTGTTCGCCACCCCTATATTATAGAAACCTAAAGATAAAATGTGTTATGACATGTATATTGTGTTATCTTTCTTTAAGCACCACTAAGACTCCAGTATCCTATTGTACACCTAAGTGAAAACAATAGGTGGAATAGTCATATCCTACGGGTCTACTGTACTTGAAAAGTCTCTAAGACCTAAAGTAAACCGTACAATACTCTGTGCTTTTGACACTTAACCCCAAATGAAACAGTCACAAAAGAATCCTCTTCAAATTATTTGTTTACGTCGCTTGCCAAGCTGGAGAGTTAAGTGCGTAGCGCGGTTGGGGTTAGCTGTAAAGTAAGAGGCGGTACTTCATTCTTACCCTGGCGAGGAATAAATAAAGCACAAAACAATGAAGTCCGTCCATGGAGTTCAGCCTCTGGGCAGTGCTCCAGCTCTTCAAGCCAATCGGTCAAATGGAAATGAAAAGAAAGGGGACCCTTTGTGAATGGTACGTTTACAAATCGATGAAGGTGGCCCAGACAGCAGAAAATGTGGCAGAAGGCGAAAAGTGGAATGCTTCCAGAAGCTTTGTTTAAGCTGAAAACTAACATAAATCTTCTAACCAACAGAACAGTGAGCGACGTTTATATCCATGCGGACGTAGACTGATGATTATGAGAATAAATGTATAGGGTACCTTCACATACACCCATATCCGAATGATTTCAGTTAAAATCTATAATAAAGCTCAAACTAGTTTGTTACCTAGTTGAGATGATAGGAAATTGAGTGTTCTGATGAAATTGTCTGTATTGAGCAAAATTATAGTTTGACAGATTTTTGTTTGTGGGTTAACAACACGAAACATTCCACTACCTTGCTGAAAGAGTAAAAACTTTTCAAATAAGAATCACATGATCTACTTTATTAATCCAAAAACAATTTCCTTATGTGGGATACTGGGAATGCTTGCAGTTTAATGGCAAACTAAAGTTTTTCTCAACCCTACCCAGTCTAACTCGAAAAAAATGTCTTGTTGGTAAAAACATGTCAATGCTCATGTTTCAATAGCATCCTCCATCTCCTTTTTCTCTTTTGAAAAAAAAAGAATTAAAATAAGTCACATCATGCACAGGCTCGCCCTTGAGTGGAAGCCAGCTTTGAATGGCTTGCCTCACTTTAAACACGACATAATCACATCGATCTCTCAGAAGCCTTATTTCCGTTTGTTATTCTTTCATAAAAACTGAAAAAATAATTTTAATCGTTGTTGGCTGGTTTAAAAATGGTGCCAAAATGTCAGTGCTTTACTATTCTTTTTTTTCTTAAGAATTAGACTGAGCATAATGGCCACATAAACATTTTACATGTGATTTTCATGGGTTACTATAGACCAGTGTTTCCCATTTTTGGGGAATTCATGGTGCTTTTTGGGGATATATAATTCAAGGCACAATGTCCACCAAAAATGTTAGATATTGATTAAAAAATATGTACTTATGTTCACAGGTACAGTATATGGTATTTTTATTTGTGGGACAAATGCTTGGGTTACATGTTTAATATAATATTAAAATGTATAATAATTGTAAAAATAGAAATAAAAGTTTCAACTTCACGGATTTTGCCTGACATGGGTTCTTTTTGGACCATAACCCTTGTGGTGAGTATTCAACATTGGGTCAGCATTCTGTTTTTTAATGTAAACTAATATGCATTGAATCCGATCTTGCCTCCAATTCAATTATTCAAAGTGATTGAATTGTCTGATGTAGCACTGGTTTTGATTGTTGGGTGATGGGGTGTTCTCACATTTGTATAACAAAGGGACATTCCGGGTGCCTTGACATCAAGTCCCTAGGAGCCGGCCGGTCAATTTCAGTCTTGTGAAGCCAGTGAGCTGACAAGAGGTCTGGCTTAAAAGAGTTGCATCTTAACAAACAAACAAAATGTTTTGAGCGAGTTCTGTGGGAAAGCAACCAGATGCTTAGCAAGCACCTAAGCTTGATTGTGCCAGAGACCAAGTCGGCAGGACTCAACCAGTAACCTCACAGCACCCTTTGGACAAATAAAAGACAGGACAGACAAGAACCCTAGCAACGCTCTGCATCCCTCGGTTCTGGCCCCAACCGGGTCGCCAACCTTGAGGATTCCTAACACTCTGCCTCCGAGGATATCAAGAACTGGCCTCTGCCATCATCGAACCAAGACCAAAGTCCTTCTCATGGTATCGAAAAATAACGCCCATTTGCTTAAGTACTATTGACAGTAAAAAAAATAAGACAACATTCTATCCAAATGGTGCCAGCTAAGATTCCAATTTCTGTCTCTGTTTTTTTTTTATTTTCTTATCCTTGTTTTAGTTTGTGTTCTAGTCAAGTTTTTCCTATGTAGATAATTGGTAAAGAAACTTCCATAAATCCAAGTTTGTGAGTTGAACTATCAAAAGCTTTAAAACAAATTAACGTAAATTAACTAAAATTGTCTTGCATCCATTTTTCTGATATGATTATCTTAAGACGTATATGGTGCTCCTGAAAAGCGAGAAGTCATGTGTCAGGTCATGTTTATTTGTATAGCCCTTAATCACAAGGAGTCTCAAAGGGCTGCACGGACCACAGATTATTGCAAATCACAGACTATTATTACACCATCACCTGATCTAAAACCTACGCGAGGGCAAGGAAAAACTCAAAAACTTCAACATGAGAAAAATGAAGAAACCTTGAGAAGGGACCGCACATGAGTTAATTCCCCTTACAGGATGACCAGGCAGCAATCAATGTTGTAATAACAATAATACACAGATATCATCAACAGGAAAAATAGGTCATCCATAAGCTATAGAATAGAAGTGTGTTTTAAGCCTAGATTTAAACAGTTCCACTGAAGTTCCAGATCGAATCTCAGGGGGAAGAACCTTCCACAGTTTGAAAAGAATAGATTAGGCTATCAAATTAAATTGGTTAATCCATTATGTGTTGAAATAATTTAATGACCATGCAAATTTCCTTAGACATGCGACAAACAAGGGTTCATCGTATAGCGAATCCCAAATTACAGAAAATGATTACCCCAGATGAATAACCTGTATTACCTCCTGAGCCACAGTGACCACAACTGATAATACGCTATGATTATTTTCGCTTTACAATGAATAAATAGAACCACGAAATGTTATTGTCCGTATGCCACAGATTGTTTTTACGAAAAAAATGGCCTTTAGCTCAAAACAGTTGAGAAATACTCCCTCAGACATTGTGTCCACAAATAACAATCAAATGGATAAAATAGCTTTGAATGTAAGTTGGGCAGCACGGCAGCGCAGTGGTTAGCGCGTGTGCGGCACAGTTCTTAAGTCATGAGATCAAACCTCCTGTGTGGAGTTTGCATGTTCTCCCCGCGCTTGCTTGGTTTTCATTCGGGCACTCTGGTTTCCTCCCACATTCCGAAAAACATGCATGTCAGGTTAATTGGCCGGTCCAAATTGTCCCTATTCGTGGATGAATGAGTGAGTTGTCTGTCCCTGTGTGCCCTTCGACTGGCTGGCAACCATTTCAGGGTGTCACCTGCACACTGCCCGAAAATACCTGGGATGGGCTCCAGCGCCCCCGCGACCCTACTGAGGATAAGCGGTACAGATAATAAATGGATGGAAGGATGGATGCATGCAAGCTAGGAGCACTTCAGCAAGGTGTTGTTTAAAAAGCACTTGCAGCGAGCATCTGGTTTATATGACAAACAAGTACGTGTGTGTTTTAGGAGTTTTTGAAGGTCAGTGTGATTTGTCTTGATTCCGCTATCAGTGTTTACTACAAGGAGCTCGGAGGCCAGATGTTGCGCTCCATCCGAGGCGTCCGTGTACTCCTCCGTGTTTACTGCACGTCGTCTTTTATTTTCCAGATCAGATCTGCAAAGATGGAAGCAGTCTTGGGACCTTATAAGAAAGAGAGTGCACTAGCTTGACAGTCCTCTGTGTTTGGCGTCCATACATCAACGCTGCTCACACCTAGATAACCTGCCAACCAATAGCTTTGTTATCTGGACATGCCTCTAGCTAGGATAGCCCAGTTTTTACAGCTGCTCTCATGCCCACATCACACAGGAGCATAAAAATACTCTCATGTAATAAATTCCGCCTATCACTGCAGTCACGAGTTGGAGTTTGCCGTATCAGATTTAGTGGCACCACTAGGCTTTAATGAATTCTCACCCCTCGTATCTATTGGGCCTTGTCCGCGACTCTGTCCGAGCGGCTATCGATAATGAGACTTGGGGGTGTGGTGCTGTTCGGTATGTGCATGTAATGAAAGAGGTTATGGTGCTTTAATGAGGAGGCTGTTTTAGAAGGCCAGGATGCTGACTGGGCTACAGTTAGCCCTGGCAGAGGCATTCTTTCCTCAGGGACTTGCAAAGACTAAACATGGGAAATGTGTTCACATAGAGTCCTGCATGATTTATGATTTGATTTGCGACTATGATTGTCAGGAGTGTTCTGACTCCATCTGTGCAAATAATCACGATGCTTGTAAACATTTTGAAAATGCAAATTCGTGAGTGAAACTTCCATTATCAGTGGTTGTTTTTTAATGTGTTAAAGCAAGGGTCTGAAACCCAATCTACTTGGGGAGCACTGGAACTAAGGTTTCAGTGAAGTTGGGCCACATGGGGGTTTTCGAAGGCAAAAACACACCAAAACTACATGGAATATGATATGATAGATAATTTGTTTGCAAAAAACAGTGAATAGCTCCAAAACACATTTTCCTGACTACTAAAAACACATTCAAACAGTAATTTCTTATCCAAATACAGTAATAAATAAAATGGTAATAAATGCTCTCTAGTGGTAACGCTTGGAAATTCTAGTAACTTGGGTTTTCTCTCATATATATCGGGCAAAACATTTTCTTGAAAGACACGCATCTCAAATTATTTGTCGGTCAAGTAGCTTGTATGTGGTGGTATTACTGTATTTAATTTACAAAATTTTACTCTATATGTTTAGTGACATTTTTTTTCAATGCAACTATAATGTTTGTGACTAATATAATTAGTCAGTGCATGGTTACTTTACGTAGGATTGTTTTTTTTTTTTTTTTTTTTTTTTTTACATATCAATTACATTTAGTTACATTCATAAGTTTCATTAGGCCCTTTGAGGACAGCCAATACACTGATGTGGCTCGAGGTGAAAATGAGGATGGTTGATCCATCATATAAATGGAAAATTTGCTTTTTTTTTGGGAGGTACAATTGGAATCAATGCATTTTTTACATTGAAAAACAGAAGGCTGACCCAACGTTGAATGCTCTCCACAAGGGTTATGGTCCACGAATAACCCATGGCAGGCAAAATCCGTGAAGTTGAAACCTTTGTTTTTTTACAATTATTATAAATTTAAATATTCTAATAAACACAAAAACTAAGAAAAAAGCCTCACCTAAAGGGAGCTGACCTAATCGTTGACAATATTGATGCTACAGGTACCCCAAAAAACGGATAAGTTCGATGCCACCATGCAAAACAAGCTGCAACCAATTACAGACAGACATCGGATCCCTTACTGCACAAACACTGCAAAGTCTAAATCCTATAAATGTAGAAGTAATTTTTCGTTGATGTCGTAGGTTGGAGATTAAACTCACAAAGTAAACTTGTGATACTCAAATGTTGAATTTGATGAGTTTTTGAGCAAATTATTGTTGATGTCGTATAGCGGTGCGAATGCCATAAAATAGGTATACATATGTTAGATTAGGCCTCTATTAGATAATCAACTTGAGCTGAACAACGAGCTCGCTGTGTCGTTTGGCGTTTTACTTTTTTAAAGAACCCTTGGCACATTATCCAGTTTGAACCAGTTACAATCATTGAGTCTCACATCGGCAAATGGAACAGGCCAAGTCGCCACTCCCCCCGCTACCCTCTGCGTGGGTGGGCGGCCAAGACAGTATCAGACTAGGCGTTAGCTTAGATCAGACAGACTTGTTCCGCGTCATGCTAAAAAAAGGCTTCACAGCTGTGTATTCAATCTTTCTGGCATCTAGTAAATATTTTAAAGAGAATATGCAGTCTTCTTGTTGTTATATGTGTTAGGTTGAAGGTCTTGATCACAATACTCAAATTTATAATCTGACTTTGAATAATTGAACATAAATGTACCCTTGAAACCAATATAAACCTTTCCTCTGATAATTATGCGTGCTCTTTCTCTAAGGGAGAACACCAGGAAAACAATCAGCCGAATCACCGAGATTGTATTCCTCACAGCAAAAAACTAATAAAATATCGGGGGCTCGGGTCCCTGTCAATACAATCTGTGCTTCCTTGTAGCCATCAGGGAGAGACACTTTTTGTTTTCCAGAGGAGCCCCGAAGAGTTATCTATACAATATTCAAATCATCACAGCAAAAGCACTACCCACTTTCATTTTATTGGTTACATGACATCTGCAATCAGTTTCTTAACATGCTTATTGGCTCTCTTCTCTCGCGTTCTCAGATGATGCTCTTTCTTGCGCACGTGACTGTCTGGGTAGAAACCCCTTTTTTTTGAATGAATGAATGAAAACTTTATTTCGAACATAAAAATAAAAACAGGACAAAAACAATGAGTCAACAACGAAATAATGTCACACAACATGTTCGAAAAGGGGTAGTCAGAAGCAGGAGCGGGGATTCTTCGCTCGACCTTAGGCCCCCAACCCCCCCCCCCCCCCCCCCTCCCCTTTGGTTCCTGTTATGTCTCTCTAGCGTTTAAGCCTCAAAAACATTTTTGAAACAGCACAATCCAACTTACTTGCAATACAGCCTTGATTTCTTAAAAACAGCTAGCATAGCTCTAATGTCTGCACAAAATAATAAAATCCTTCATTTGAGAGGTGAACCTGTCAACACAGTAAAGTGAACATTTAAGGCCGGATTTCTGGAGCCTGGGGTTTTACTCCATTTCATTTATTTTATTTATTGGCTTGCTAAAATATGCATAAAATCACTCAGGTGATACTTCAGCTGCTGTGTGTTCCATCTCCAACTCTTGCAACTGTGTCATATTGTGTTCAGGGCATGACAGATGATTTAATCCCTGCATGGCAGCAGCCCCCGACTGTTGTATAAATGGATGATTACGAGGCTTTCCAAAGCACTTTCAGGCACCATGTGGTGCAGTCGAAACCCTATATATTTTAATCAATTTGCAATTACTGCAAATCAGCGTAGCTGCGTATGTTTGCACAGTCTAGTACATTTACACACACTTGGCAGTTATCTAGTGATTGTTGTAGACGAAACAAAAAACAGCACAATAGTGTGTTTAAAGCTTGGGTTTTGCATAGCAACTAAAATATTCAAAATTAATATATATATTAATTATATATATATATATATATATATATATATATATATATATATATATATATATATATATATATTATACAAACATTGCAAGAACTATTCCCTCAAAGGTACAGGATATAATTGGGACTGATGATGTGTTATATAAAAAAAGGGTCTAAGTTATCATTTAAATAAGTTAAATTCATGAGTTATAAAAACTATGCATGACAAGTCATTTGAACCAGTTTCCAAAATTACAGAATGCATATGTGGGCGCATGAAAGGTTTTGGTGAAGATGAAAAACTTACAAAATACTTTTGCTGACTTTAGCTTGAAATATTGGAAAAGTGTCAAAGGGGGAGGGGGGATTGGAGGAAAAACAACAACTTCCAGTCCCGTCTTATAAACTATACCACCGAAGCAAACCCCCCCCCCCATATATATATATTATATATATTATATATATATATATATTAATTTTGAATATTTTAGTTGCTATGCAAAACCCAAGCTTTAAACACACTATTGTGCTGTTTTTGTTTCGTCTACAACAATCACTAGATAACTGCCAAGTGTGTGTGTAAATGTACTAGACGGTGCAAACATACGCAGCTACGCTGATTTGCAGTAGGGAGACAATATTAGGGAGGGAGGAAGAGAGAGAGAGAGAGAAAGAGAGAGAGAGAGAGAGAGAGAGAGAGAGAGAGAGACTTCCCAAGTTTAATTTTTTATTTGTTTTTTTTTTTTACAAACAATAAAAGCACTTTTAATGAGTCACTGTTACCTTGTGCAAAACCAATAAATGACAAATTGTTGTGGAGTGCAATGCTAATTGACAGGCAAAAATTCCCTGTTTACTGCTGCTTCTCCCTCAAGTTCCCCCCCTCCCCTACTACTTTATTTTCTCGGCAGCGCAGTGGTTAGCACAAGTTCGGCACAGTTCTGAGGTCATGAGATCAAAGCTTCCTGTGTCAAGTTTGCATGTTCTCCCTGTACTTGCGTGGGTTTCCTCCGCGCACTCTGGTTTCCTCCCCGGTCCAAAATTATGCATGTCAGGTTAATTGCCCTTAAGTGTGAATGAGCGAGTGTGTCGTCTGTCCCCCTGTGCCCTGCGAATGGCTGGCTAACAGTTCAGGGTGTCCCCTGCCCACTGCCCGAAAATAGCTGGGATGGGCTCTAGCATCCCCGCGACCCTACTGTGGATAAGCGGTGCAGGTAATGGATGCATATATGCAGGAATATTTGGCAGAGGATAATATTGGAACGGTGTGGCAGGAAAGTCAGTTGTTGTTTTCAGATGACACAGCGCTTATGGCTGATTCTGAAGAAACATTGAGAAAGTTGGTAATGGCGTTTGGAAGAGTGTGTGATAGGCGTAAGTTATGTGTGAATGTTGGGAAGAGTAAGGTGATGAAGTATTCACGTGATGGAGTGGGTATGGCGTTGGAAATAAGGTTGCATGGACAGGTGCTGGAAGTAGTTGAAAGCTTTAGGTACTTGGGTTGTAGCTGCAGTTGTTGGAATGGAGTGCGAGGTATTGCATAGCGGGAATCATGGAAGCAAGGTTTTGGGTGCTCTGAGGAGAGTGATGAGCAACAAGAGTATGAGTATGGATGTTAAGAGGGGACTGTATGAGAGTGTGATTGTGCCGACTGTGTTGTATGGTGCAAGGACTTGGAGCCTGATCGCAGATTTTAGAAGGAAATTAAATTGTTTTTTAGATGAAGTGTTTGAGGAGTGTGTTAGGAGTGACAAAATTGGATAGATTGAGAAATGAAATTGTGAGGGACAGAACTGGAGTAGTAGTGGAACTGAGCAAGCGTTTGGATAAGAGAACACTTGGTTGGTTTGGACACATGGAGAGGATGGATGAGGAGCAGAAGTAAATAGAAGGAGACCAAGAGGAAGTCTGTGATTGATGGATGGATGGTGTAATGAGTGCACTGCAGGGAAGAGGTCCAAATATAGTGGACGCTAGAACTCTAGTTGGTGATAGGAATGAGTGAAGAGGTATTTTAAAAGGATAGTGGGATGTTTAAACATGTTCTAAGGGATGGGCAGGGCACCTGTATGATGCGGCACGGGTAAACCAGCTGTTGGGCCCTGCTGTTGAACAGAAGAGTGTGTTGTGTCACCCTGACCTGAGAGACATGGCCACTTTCTTGTGTCCCATTTCATCTGGAGGGACGAAAGCATGACCAACTTGGGTGCCGAGGTGTTTAACTTGTTTGAGTGTTTGGGCATTTGGGTTGGCCATGGCCCCCCCCCCAAAAAAAATGTTTGTGTTTTTTGCTACTTTTCCCCCTTTTTCATTTTCTTTGTTGTGTTGTGTATGTGTTTTTCTTGCTGTCGGTCACCCATCTCGAGGGATATTACCAGGGTAGATATATACATATCTACCGAGGTATGACTGAAATTAAAATCCACACAAAATCAAATTATTATTTTGTCATTTTCTGGTTTCGCTTTATTCCATTCACAAAATAATTAATGACCAAATCAGTCTCTGCAATCAAAAAATGAATTAATGAACTTCCTCCTCCTTCCTTTCTGCAAACGTTCCCTGGCAAACTGGAACCATGTGGAAACGGGCCATACGTCGCGGCTTGTAAATATGAATGCTAATTAAGGGTGCTTGCTCATCCGTATTCGTGGAATAACTAATAAACATAATAATTGAGTCAACATGCCAACCCATAGCGTGTGAATTAACATAAAGATCTTTTTTAAAATACAGAACCATGTGTTTATTGCTGGTCATTTGTAGCTTCTTCTGGATTATTTATTTCAAATTAGTTATTAATTTGCAAACTGAACGTGAAGGCTAACCTCCATCGAGCTGTGTCACGAGAACGTTGTAGAGACCACCGCTGGATAAAAACATCCGGTCAAAAGCAAGCTATTGATTTGCAGCAGAATAGCGCCAGTTGTTGAGGTTGTTGTTTCCGTCTAGAGCTCAAAGCCTTCATGGATTTGTCTTTGCGTTGAAAAAACTCCAAACTCCAAATGTGAGAAGAGGGATTGTTTTTTTTGCAGAGCTTCTCTCTCAACCAGGTGGCCGTGAGACCTGAATATGTAGGAATCAACACAGTTTCTATGGCAACTAAATACGTCTTTAAGAGACATTGCTGGTGGAAAGTAGACCTGGAAATAAAAATAAAAAAAGCAAGAAGATCGGCTAGCCGCATTGCGAGGCCGACAAATAAAATTTTAGTTCAATAGGATTGTTTGCCTTCATAGAAAAAGTAACACTTGGGTTTGAGTGACCTTTTGAGAAACATAATCATTAAACAATCATGAATTAGTGTATTAAAAAAAAAAGTTGTATATTTTGATTCAAAGTTCTCTGCCGATGGGTATGTTTACATACAGGCTATAATCCGAGTGAATACAGAACATTTCCAGTATTCGGTTTATGCAAAGCCATGTGAACACAAAATAATCCAAACAAAATCTTGGGATCAAGTCAAGTCAATTCACATTAATTATATAGCCCTTAATCACAAAAATGTCTCAAAGGACTGCACAGGATTACAATGACACAATTACCTGATCTTAAACCTGATCTTAAACCAATGGATGGCTATGAATTTTCTGATCACAATGACTTGGTTTGTCCTTTTGAGTGTTGAGTGCATGTTTATGCATTCTGGAGCATTTTAGCAGTCTCTCTCATCTGGATTTTTTTAATGCTGAAAAGAACTGTGAAATGTACAGAGATGATTTCACTGGCACATTTCCATTTAATTTTTGTTCCCACGGCAAAAGAGCTTCTGTTGTAGACGTCCACATATAATGTAAATGTATGTATTTGTTTAGCTAACTATAGGCCCAGAAAAGGTACACAAATTTACAGCGAGGAGACAACAAACATGGTACCAATTAGATTTTTATTCTTTACTGTTTTTTAATTTCAAGTCAAAATTGAATAAGGGAACAATTTATATTTGTGTAATTATGTCGCTCCCACTTTTCCCATTAAATCGCTGTCAACCCTTGTTTATTGCCGATAATGGGGACAAGAACCCCCCCATGGTATGCAAAAAGTAGCAAAGGAGTTCCCTGTTTTTATCATGCTCTCTACACCCTCTCTCAGCAATAGTTAATTGGGGAAAATTGATCACAGCTGCACAGTATTTCATTTTAGGCAGTAAGAACGGAAAAAAGAGCCACCACAAATGTGTTCTCTCAGCCCTCACTCTCAGCAGTGGATGACTGAGGATAACGGATCGCAGCCAAAACAGTGCAGTTCATTATAGGCTGGCCACAATGGCATATAATGAGCTCTGCTGACCCCTGCTCTCAGAAATAGCAGACCTAGTATAATGGATGAGACCACAACCGTGCATTTCATTTGAGGTGGAAAGAACGGAAAATAAGAGCTGGCACACATGACATAAATTTGCTTTCCCGTCTCTCAATAATAGTCCACTGAGATAATGTATTGTAGCCAAAAGCATGCAGTTCCTTTTTGGCAGCTAACATTGGCACGCTTTAGTGGCCCGAACAAGCAAAAACTGATTTGCCGGGCCCCTGCTCTCTGCAATAGTCAATCAGTGGTAATGGATCGTGGCCACAACCGTACATTTTATTTGAGGCTGGTCAAAACAGCATGCCTCCTGACAAAAGTGCCTTTTGCCGGTACCCAATTGGAATAATATGGGATTAGGGATATAGGATACAACGGCAGTTCATTTTCCGCAAAAATAATTGTTAAAAAAAGAGCTGCCGTGCCAGACAAAAGTGCACTCTGCTACCCCTGTTATCAGCAATATGCGATCAGGACGGCACGTGTGCAGTGTACTTTGGTGGACAGAAAAGCAAAATATAAAGACCAGACCTGACAAAAGTACGCCTTGCTGCCCCCCTTGCATCGATCAGGGATAATGGATTGCAGAATACTTTTCAACCCACTGAGGCTGCAAAGCACAAAACACGGAGTAACGAGGAATTGCAATACAGACGCTCTCCTACTTACGGCCATTCGACTGACGTAAAGCGGTAGATATGAACAATTTTTTCGGAATGACAAAAAATAAGTTAGATTTTGTATTGTGTGCAAATTTCCCCAGTGTTTCTTTCAGCTGATACCGACATGTGGTGAAGTTGTGACCCAGCATCAACCTGGAAGAAAAAAATTCCGCTTCCTATTCCTAGTTCGTGTGTAAACATTCAATATATATATATATATATATATATATATATATATATATATATATATATATATATATATATATATATATATATATATATATATATATATATATATATCTCCAGCGTGCTAAGAACTTTGACATTTTAATCGTTTAATATCTCGTGCAGCCATTCAATATGGTCAATAAAGTATAAAGAAGAGGTGAGCCGTTTCTTTTGAAATGAAAGTGGAATAGGAAAGCTTGATGCGGTTGACAAAATGGTTGGATCGCTTTTTTTTCGGCCACTTTTTACCACAGAGGAGCAAGTCGCCTAACTGTTGAAGCGCGCCTTCCAAAAGTAGGTTAAACGTAACTTTATTAATCTTTATAGAGCATCTTATTTTATGAAATGTTTATTTTTAGTACCAAACAATACAGGTTACTTATACAAGCCTTAAACATACTTATATAAACCTTAATACATTCCATACAAAACATAGCACTGAAGCAACTCACGAACAAATTCAACTTTCGAACGCTCGTCCTTAAGTAGGGCAGCGTCTGTACTTGCAAACGTCTTGTTATTCTTTTGCCTTAGACATGTAAATGACTCACACGGAATGGTCCAAAAATCCAGCTTCTGATCCCAGTTAAACTGTTGACTGCATTTAAAAGACAGTGTCATTGGAAGTGTTTATTTTTCTTCACAATCGTATGTGTTATTTTGAATGTGCCACTGCTGAGGTGTGCTAGAAAATTGAAAGCAATTTAACACATGTTCAATGCCACCCTGTTATTCATCAGTTCTTCTTGTTACATTGTGTCTGTACCCTGCAGAAGTGACATTTGAGTGCCAAAACTGCTATGAAATATTCTCCACATCTGCAGTGGCGGAGGCTGTGTGGAACAAAGTCGAAAGATCCGCCCAAGAGCCTAGATAATGCACATGCTGGATACGCGTTTGTTGAAAATTCAAACAAAAAAGGAAGCAGAGAGTGTGGGAATGTGGGAAAAAAGCTGCAAGCAACAATGGCAGAATAACACAATTTGTATGAATAATTAATCAGTTTTGTTGGTAATGACGGGAGACTGCAGCTCATTAACACCGAGTGAGCAATACACGGAAAACTAAATTCTATTTTATGTGCCATTTACCACTCAAGCTATACTTTTGTCGCTACATTTTTTTGGGATGGCTGAAAACGATCACAAATGTTGTAGGCGGAGGATATATAGACAAGGGATCATTTGGAATAATAGCAGTATTGTTAGACTTTAGGATTCTTTGTCTACCCCGGGATATGACATCAATCCGTTATGAGTTGGGGATTGCAAAGTGAAAAAGTCTTATAGCGGGGGATAGAAACCTGGTACTTAGTTATGGTAATGACTGTGAAGTTTTTTCAGGGATTGAGATACAGAGAAGAACATGTATGTCTAACTCCCAGGATACAACATTATTCAGTTCTAAAGGTGGACGTCGCAATGTGAAATGACTTTATATCGGAGTATGGATACCCTTGGTAATTAGCTTATACCTGCCGAGCTAATGGGGAGAAACATTAATATAACAAAACAGTATACGTAATGTTCGTACTACTTACCTGTTATATATGGGCATATGACTTGATTACCTAATAAATAAGTACACATGTACAGGGAAAATTACATTTTACTTACCTTTGGAGTCACATAACTTGAGCTGGTTGAGTTATGTAGCTGGTGGATGCAGAGAGGAGAGGGGACAGCGCATTAAGGATTGTCTTGTCCTTAAAAAATGTCTTTATTTTAACCGTCTCCTTGCTCTAAATAATTATGTGATTGTAGATAAATTGCAGCCATATTTGTTTGTGTCTGTAACGATGTGTGTGACCATTTCGTGTTTTTTGTTTACAGTGTTAACATATTTTTTTTTCTCTCCTTTTCACATCCCTGCAAGTCTTGGGACCCGTAGCTAAACAAATCCAAGTTTGTTGAGTGAAATGTTGAACTGAACAGTGGGAGGTGTTTCAGTCACTAGCATATCGGCATTTCATAATGCAATGACACAAACCAATAGCTAATGACCTCGACCAATAGCACACAGGCATCTAAAAGACGTATGAGGCATGAAACTCGCACAGTCGTACAAACAAACTTACGTGTGCCTCATTGTGTTTATTGATAATTGCAAGCTTTTTTCCATGGTTATCATGTTTTTCTTATTCCTTTAATATTACTGTAAACCTTGGGAACCATAAAGAATACATACAATAAAAAACACAGTATTGCATCACCGAATCACAAATATTTACAGGGCACACAAGATTCTAAACTTATTGGAGAGAAAAAAAAGCATAGTGGGAAGTAGTTCAGCTAATAGGCTATTAGTACCTTTATGATCCCGTGATGCACACCAATAGAAAATCATCATCTTGTGGCACGAATAGCTGGCAGGCGTCTTAGAGATGTAAGCGTAATAGTTTGTTATCAATGTGTAGTGGGAAGGATGCCATAAAAAGGGGGGCCTAAAAACATTTTATTTCTCACCGTAAAGTGAAAATGTCATATCCCAGGGTCGACTTTATTTTAGTACCACCCACACGTCGGATCACAGGTCACCTTTCAAGAAAATAGAGCAATCTATGTTCGAGATGGACCTACGTAGCTGCATTTTTAAAAGAGACACAAATGTATAAACGGACTCTCAGTGAGGCCAGAAACGAAACATTAGCATCCCTCTGCGAATAAGCGCCACAAACATATCAAAAGTTTTATTAGCTTGAACAGGATCAGACAAACCCCAATAAACAAGTCCCTTATTAAGTCATACGAGCAGAGATAGAAATTGCAAGAGCGTTTTACATTCTGTTCTTCCTTTCCAATTCGGACACGACTCGTTCGCTTTTATCATTGCATTAGAAGTACCTGGGCTGAATTTGACTGTTTTTCTCGTCTCCTCGGTAGAGAATTGTCACATTCTGCCAACTGTGAGTCAATTTCATTTGCTGGCTCGCCAAACAACAACCGTTGTTGGGGTTGACACTCTTTTCCAGGTGTGGGAAAACTACAGCCCGCAGGCCACATGCGGCCCTTCAGGCTTTCTCTTCCGGCCCAACCAACAAAACTGGTCAAAATATAATGAGAATTATAGTAAATAATAGTAAATAAAGTTCCGCCTTCGAATAATATTTTGCGTGCCAGAATTGTCCCCGTTGTCCTTTTTTGTGTCTACAACAAAAATACTACTACAGAAATACTACAAAAATACTACTAAAGTAATAATATAATACAAAAATACTACAGATATATTACAACAGATATTCTACAGAAATACAACTACAGCAATATTACAAAATTCCTGAAGAAATGCTAAAAATACTACAATGGAAATATTACAAAATTATTCTGGAATACTTCGAAATATTTCTGCGGAAATACTGCTAAAAATATCCTTACAGGTGGGTACTGCCAGGCTGTACTTGCCCAGGACACACCACAGGAAGTGGTGCCCATGCAACCCTAGTGGTTAAAGGATCCAACCAACCAACAATACTATGAAATAAAAATCCTACTACAGAAATGTGACGACAGAAAAGCAAACGGAATACTTTTTCAGAAATATTGCAACAGAAATACTACAAAAACATAACAGTAAAAATGCTACATGAATGGTACAAAATTTCTACAATCTAAATACTACAGAAATACGACAGAAGTACTAAAGTAAAATAATAAAAATATGATGGAAGTACTAAAATATACTTCAGCATAAAGACTATAAAAATATAAGTAAGTATAGAAAATACTACAGATATACTACAAACATCTACAATGGAAATACTACAATGAAAATACTACAAAAGTAATACAAACATACTACAAAACACTACAAAAATACTATTATGGCAATAGAACTGCACAAATTACTTCAGTAGTACTGAAAACATACTACAGAAACACTGCAAAAAATCCGACTGCAGAAATACTACAACAATAAAAAATAAGAAAATCCAACTACAATAATACTACAAAAAGTTTATCAAATGGAGTGCTTAAAACATGGACCCAATAGAGTATTTTGCTTCAAATGTAAGAATTTCAAAACCAATTTGACGAAAAACAGATATAAGGAAATTTAACATGTCCATTTTTATGTTTTTTTTATGTTTGTTGATGATTGAATGAACCTGGATAGGTCTCCAGCACAGCCCCCTAGGCAGAATTTCTCATTTTTTAAACCCAAATAGTTGCCCACCCTTGCTCTAGTCTAAAAAAAGAACATTTACTGAATAATCAGGATTCCTTGTACATGTTCCCCCAGTTTCATCTTAATCAGCTTCTCGTTTAAACATTATTGAAAGCATTTCATTTGCCAATTCGCCAGCTGTTCCCTGGTTAAATAATGAATATGCTTATTGGAAAACTGGGGGATATGTTGTCTTTGGAGTTGCGGCGGTGACAATTATACGACTCGGGGATATTGACTTGTTTTTTTTCTTCTCTGTTGTCATTTCATTAGCGGCATCAGCACAGGCTAATGAGCTCCATCACAAAAAGCTGAAGCGAAAAATGTGCCTTTTATGACGAAAAAATGCTTAATTCTTCTGCTTTGCTTTTTAAAAAATCGCTTTTATTATATCGGTTGTTTAGGTCTCACAAATTACCATTAAAGCAACACAGTTTTAGCAACGATTTGCATTTGTTTGCTGATAGAAATACAGTTTGTGGTTATTTAGACAGGGCCCTCGAACTCAATTTACTTTAGTGCTGCTAGAAATTATACAGAAGTTTTGGTATCTTTGGATTTCTACGATGTCAGCATTAAACTGTGATTAATTATTGATTTTCGACATGAAATAATATCCAAAATGTATCTAGCTCTCCATCTGTAGCTCCCTATCAATATCTGTATATGCTTTATATACAGTATATGTAAATATGTATATATATATATATGTATATATATATATATATATATATATATATATATATATATATATATATATATATATATATATATATATATATATATATATATATATATATATATATATATATATATATATATATATATATATAGCCATAATTATCTCCATAATGATCTCTAAACCCCTATTTATATCTATACCCATCTATCCATAATTAACTCTTCATCTTTAGCTCATTATCTCTAGCTCCTTATCTACATCTCTAGCCCTTTATCAATAATTATAGCTCTCAATCTAAATGTCTAGCTCCCTACGTATATATCTGGCTTGCTTCCTATCTATATACTGTATCTATATCTATAGCTTCCCATCTTCATCTCTATGTCTATCTACATCTCTAGCTCTTTTTATGTCTTTATATATATTTAAAATCAGAGGTGGGTAGAGAAGACAAAATTGTATCCAGGTGAAAGTACTGTTACTTCAGAATAATATTACTCAAGTAGATGTAAAAGTAGTCAGTCAAATACTTACTTGCGAAAAAGTAAAAAAGTACCTGGTGAAAAAATTACTCAAGCACTGAGTACCTGTAGCAACGTCATATTCATATCCTCAAATTATCAAAGTCCATCCATTCAACAAAATAATACATTTATTTCAAAAGTAGACTAATCATATATATATATATATTGCACAACCCTTACGATACCAACGGTATCACGATAACAACTGTTTTATATATATATATATATATATATATATATATATATATATATATATATATATATATATATATATATATATATATATGTCTCTCTAATAGGATTGGTCTCTCTTCATCCTCTTTGTATCTATATACTGTGTTTTCTGTACATCTATCATGCATAAGAGTTCAGGTCCAATTTTGATATCACACAGAGACAACCCAAGGAGCTACAAAAAGCAGTTTTGAAATGTTCTTTCAATTTATAAAGACACAAAAAAAATCAAATCAAATCTGGCTGTATGTAGAAAAGTAATTCCCCCGTAATAATACAAAGTTTGTCCAGATTTCAACCGAACAAATTTGACATTTTCACTTGGTGCCATGCGCACACAAATGAATAAGACCCATAATGGCTGTCATTACGCTGCACGTGCTCGAGATGGGTCGTATGAGCTCTGTGACAGAGGCTTCATTAGATGCCGAGACCAACATTCAGCTGCACTCAGCTGTATTAGTACGCATGTAGCGTACCTTCACAATCTCCCGTTTCCCTGCCTGTTAATTACGAGCATCAGCCACTGAGGCGCAGGCACTCGTTTGTGATTTATGAGCACAGGTCGGAAAACAACTTGAAAAGCAATGTCATCTTGCCATAATATATAACCAGAACAATCAATGTGGACTTTTCAGAAATAGCTTTCCAAGAACTGTATGTAGAATAGAATAGAATAGAATAGAATAGAATAGAATCGAATAGAATAGAATAGAATAGAATAGACCTTTATTGTCATTGGTACAAAGTGGGTTAACATATTGTGACAACGAAATTGGGCATGACACTCCAGTATTACACATTCACAGTGAGGTATGAACCAGAAGATAAAGGAACAAAGAAGATAAGGTTATAAAACAAGGGGGATAAGGCTATAGTTATAATTTACATGGTATTTACACAAGAAATGTTGGCATGTGGGATGTTACATACAGTTGTTATCGTGATACCGTTGGTATCGTAAGGGTTGTGCAATATTGCATTTGATGCAAAAAGTCATCATAGTGCAAAAAAATAGTCAGCATATGCATCGGTGCAAACATAGTCATCATAGTGCAGAAAAAAAAATGGTCAGACATTGTGCAAGGTGAGCAGTAAACATAGTGCAGTTGACATGTGCAAGAACATAGACATGAGTACCATTATATTCGTATGAGGTAGTGTTGGCAAGAGTTTTCAGTTTTTTTGTGCGGTGTCTGCTTTGAGCAGTGAACAAACATAGTGCAGTCAGCATGTGTAAGAACAAAGGCGTGAGTACCATTTTACATTCGTGTGAGGTAGTTTTTTGCAAGAGTTTTCAGTTTTTTATGCGGTGTCTGTTTAGGGTGGTAATGGCTGTGGGGAAGAAACTGTCTCTGAGTCTGTTTGTTTTTGCTTTGTGTGACCTGTAGCGCTTGCCGGAAGGCAGCAGGTCGAAGAGGTGGTGGCCGGGGTGAGAAAAGTCCTTGATGATGTTTTCTGCTCTGCTGAGGGAGCGAGAGCAGGCAATGTCCTCCAGACTGGGCAGAGAGCAACCGACGATTTTCTGGGCTGTTTTGATGACCCTCTGGAGCTTTTTCCTGTCTGCTGCTGTGCACCCAGCATACCACACCACAATGCAGTATGTTAGAATGCTCTCCACTGTGGCTTTGTAAAATGACACCTGCAGCTGCTGTTTTACATTATTTTTCCTGAGCACTCTCATGAAGTGCAGTCGCTGCTGGGCCTTCCCTACCACCGCTCTAGTCTTTGCAGACCAGGAGAGGTCGTCGGAGATGTGCACACCCAGAAATTTGAAGGAGTGGACTCTCTCTACACAGTCTCCTTTTATGATGAGTGGTTCTGGATTCCTGCCATTCCTCCTGAAATCCAGAATCAGTTCTTTTGTTTTTGTGGCGTTCAGTATGAGGTGGTTTTTCGAACACCACGTTGAAAGTGACTCAAACCTCATCCCTGTATGCCGCCTCGTCCCCTTCAGAGATGAGGCCGATCAAGGTGGTGTTGTCAGCGAATTTAATTATAGTGTTTGTGGAGTGGGTCGGTGAGCAGTCGGAGCTGTAGAGGGTGAAAAGCAGGGGGCTCAGTGCACAACCTTGGAGAGAGCCAGTGTTCAGTGTTAGGGTGGGAAAGACGTGGTTACCGAGTTTCACGGACTGTGGGCGGTTGGAGAGGAAGTCCATTATCCAGTGGCAGATGTAGGGAGAGAGTCCTCGCTGTGCAAGTTTCTCCACCAGGATCTCCGGGATAATGGTTTCTAAGGCTGAGCTGAAGTCCAGAAAGAGCATTCTGACATAGCTCCCCCGGTGGTCCAGGTGTTTCAGCACGGTGTGAAGTGCTGTGTTTATGGCGTCGTCAGTGGAGCGGTTTGCCCTGTAGGCAAACTGGTGGGGGTCCAGTGTGAGTGGCAGGGAGTTTTTGATGTGCTCGGACACTAACCTCTCGAAGCACTTCATGACCACAGGCGTAAGAGCGACAGGCCCGTAGTCGTTGAGGCTTTCCACTGCTGACTTTTTGGGGATGGGAATGATGGTGGAGGTTTTGAGGCAAGGTGGGACGGTCGCCTGTGACTGGGACCGGTTGAAGATGGTGGTGAAGACCCCAGCCAGCGGATCGGAACAGTCCCCGAGTACCCTCCCTGGTATTCCATCCGGGCCAGTTGCCTTCCTGGGATTTATGGTTTTCAGCGCACGCCTAACTTGGTGCTCCTGAAATGTGAGTGAGTTGCTGCTGGTTGTTGGTGGGTGTGATGTGGCTGTTTGTGGCCTTCCAGCTTCAAAGCGAGCGAAGAACTGATTAAGGTCCGGAGCTAGTGAAGCCTCAGCCTCAACAGTTGCCAGGTTGTGGCCTCTGAAGTTGGTGATGTGTTGAAGGCCCTGCCACATCCTCCTCGGGTCATTTCCAGCGAAGAGGTGCTCGATCCTCCTTGTGTAGGCTGCTTTTGCTTTCTTGATGCCTCTCTTCAGGTCAGCCCTGGCCACCCCGTAAAGAGCCTTGTCTCCAGACCTGAAGGCGGTGTTGCGGTGTTTGAGGAGGGTGCGCACCTCGCTGGACATCCAGGGTTTTTGATTTGGGTAGACCTTGATTTTTTTATTTACCGTGACTTCATTCGTGCAGTCATGGTGTTCAAATACCTCCCAGCAAGTTTGATCAAAACAGTCCTGCAGCTTAGAGAGAGCTCCCTCAGGCCACGTTTGTATTGTCCTCGTTACAGGCTTTGTTTTTCTCCGGATGGGGGTGTATGAGGGGGTGAGGGATAGGCATAGGTGATCGGAATTTACTAGGTGGGGGAGGGGGGGAGCTTTGTATGCGTTTTTTATGTTGCTTTACACCCGGTCCAAAGTTTTTTCACCCCTTGTTGCACAGTTCACATGTTGAAAGAATTTTGGAAGAACAGTCCTTAAACATGCCTTATTAAAGTCGCCAGCGATAATGAAAGCTCCGTCGGGGTGTGCAAGCTGTTGTCTGTTGATGGCAGCGAGCAGGAGGTTTAGCGCTGTGCTAGCGTTAGCATCCGGAGGAATGTAAACAGCTATCACAATGAGCACAGTTAGCTCTCGCGATATATAGAATGGTCTACACGATACCGCCAGAAACTCTAGATCGGGCGAGCAGTGTGTATCAATGATTCTGCTGTTATTGCACCACGCATTATGTACGTAAATGCATAGTCCCCCACCTCTTTTTTTGCCGGAGTCTTCGTTGCGGTCGTATCGGTGTAGCGTGCGTCCTGCTAGCTGGACTGCAGCGTCGGGGATCCGCGGGTCAAGCCAAGACTCCGTGATCACAACAATATTGCTTTTACAATGCTTTTCCAAGAAACTGTGGTAATTTATCTTTATAATACAGTAAACCCTCGAGATATAACATTTTTCCGTTCTGTTGTGGGTATGAAAAAGCAAAATTGCCATTTAGATTGATAGAAACGAATTGTAGTGCTAAACTCATTCGTTAAGAAACCCCAGTATCCGAAATAGAAACAAGAAGATAAAAACATAGTAGATAGCAAGTATTGCTTGCGTGTAATACATGTCTAATATGATTGAATAACCATATCAATGAATATGACTATAAAGGAAAAATGCAAGTTATCTGCCTTTGGTGTGTCGTGACTTGAGCTGGTGGAGTCGAATAGCGGGTGGATGCAAGGGGAGGAGTAGACTATGGATTTCAAAAACGAATCCTTAAACTTTCTCTTGCCAGGATTATCATGCCCTTAGACTATTTCCTTCCTTTAATCGCCTCATAATTTTCAATATTAGATCTGATTGTCAATTGTTTATGGCAAGTAAGCAAGGATATCGATTCTTGTATTTTTGTCTATTTTGCTTTTTCTCTGCTGTTTTTTTCTTTCTTTCCAAAAAACTTAAGTTCCAAATAACAATTGAAAATTTCCAAAACAAGTAAACATGACAACACAGACTTGATAAAATCAGCTATTGAAGAATTTAGAGGATCAATAATTGAATCTACATAATTAGTGTGTGAAATGAAAGATGGATTTCAAAAGATGGACTGTAGAATGGGGCAAATTCTAAACAAAATGACAGCCTAAAAATAAAGAAAAGCAATGACATAAATTAAAGATTCAATAAACCTGCGAGTGGGGGGTGTTAGGGAGCATGATTAAAAAAAAAAACGGTGAAATAATTAACATATGATAATTTGTTTATTTAATTGATAGAATTTATTTTCAGTACGGGATTATTATAAGCCTTTGGCTATGTTCAACCTGTCATACATTGTTATGATCTGGTAATTTGTTCATTTGATAATGTTTGTTGCAATATGATTGAAAAGAAAAAAAAAAATAATCGAGAAATACAAACGCTGGTTTCCATGGTTATTATGTTTTTGCTTCCCATTTAGCATCAGTACAAGCCTTGAGACCCATAGGGAAAATTACAGTACAGAAAATATAGCATTTTATCACCAACTTACAAAATCTTCACAAAGCACACAATACTCTTACCTGATTGAAGGAATATAAAAGAATTGTAGTTCAGCCAATAGCATATCAGCATTTTATATATCTATGACCTATATCAGACAGGCATCTTAGAGACGTAACTCAACATATGCACGGACATTGCAAAGTTTGAATTTGATGACCTTTTGATAATGGGAAAAAAATTGCTTTTGATGTTGTAAATTGAAAAACTTGTAAGGTGGATTTACTGTATGGTGGGGCTCTTATGTATTATTTGTTTTTAAACTTTTTATTTCTCACACCAATATACTTGACACACTCATAAATAACAGAAGGAACAACAGAGAAGAAAAAATACTATTAATAGAAAAGAAGAATAAATGTTCATACAATACATCCATACAAAAAGAAATATATATATATATATATATATATATATATATATATATATATATATATATATATATATATATATATATATATATATATATATATATATATATATATATATATAATAAAAAATATATATACACCAAAAACAAAACAAACAAAAAAAAAAACAACATAATAACATAATAAATAGGGGGAGGTGTTTAGACATCAAGTAAAATTTGTGTGATAGGCTTCCATCTTTTCTCGAATTGGTCAAGTTTCAGTTGAGGTCTTGCAGTGATTTTTTCCATAATGTACATTTGCTTTAATTTGTCTCTCCATTGTTTTATGTCAGGAAGTTGTGGTTTCAGCCAGGACACTGTGATCATTTTCTTTGCTACCAGAAGCATTACCCTTAGTATATATTTCTGTTGACCAGATAGTAATTCTTCTGGCAAAATTCCTACTACGTAAGCCTTTGGGTCCAACCGCAACTCCCAGCCAGTAATTAATTTTATTTCTCTCTGGATACTTCTCCAAAAATTTAATATTACAGGGCAATTCCAGAAAATATGCGTAAAGCTCTTATGTATTATAATATAACTGCACTTATGACATATATCAAATGTTGGTTCTTGATCAAAATAAAAGCAAAATAACCTTCACTTTTTTATTCCATGGCTGGACAACTAAGTTGATATGTAGTCTTTGATCTTCTCATGGAGGTAATTTGTGTCATGTTGGAAAAAGCTTTTTGCTGGCGTGCAATGACACGATTGCACCCGGTTCTGGCATCAAGCAGCCCTGCTTGGCCAGGTTGCAGAGGCTGAGAGAATACAACCCCAAAAAATGTGAAGAGGTCCTAGAGCAATACATTGCACAATATAATTTTTTTTCTGCGAAGCGGGGGCAGAATCAGCGCATCGCTGGAGTGGATCAGAAGTATGTCACTGTGATTTGAAGATCAGACAGGAGCAATATGTGCTGAACATGAACATTCGTACGAGGCTTTTATCATTGATTGTGGTAGCTAGAAATTTGCACATTGAAGAATGTATTTCCCAGGGTTCTTTTTAGATTCAGGCCAACGGTTTTTACTGTCCATGAACCAGGAAGTAGTCTGCAAACTGTCAACTGGACATTGAAAAATAAATGCAAGTTGATAGTGTGCATTCTGAATCAAGAAGATTTTAAGTGTGCCATTTAGTTAATATCATTTTAGCAGGATATGAATTATAAATAAGCACTTTTTTTCCATCCATCCATCCATCCATTTTCTGCACTGCTTATCCTCAGTAGGGTCGCGGGGGTGCTGGAGCCAATCCCCAGCTCTCAGTCAGTGGGCAGGGGATATCCTGAACCAGTTGCCAGCCTGTCGAAGGGCACACAGAGACAGACAACTCACTCGCGCATTCACACCTTGGGACAATTTGGACCGGCCAATTAACCTGATATGCATAGTTTTGGAATGTGGAAAGAAACCGGAGTGCCTGGAAGATGCCAACACAGGCACGGGGAGAACATGCAAACTCCACATGGGGAGCCTGCGGTAATTGGACTTGAACCATAAACCTCTGCATAATCGGGCTGCGCGCTAACCCCCATCTGCCGTGCCGCCCAGCACTTTTTTGTTTTGTTTGTTTTTTGTTTTTGTTTTTTTTCTGCAAATCACACACGAGTGATATTTTACAAATGTTTTTTGTCCACCGTATGAATGAAGGAATGATTGAAAAGGGTCACTTGCAAAGAGTTTATTGAGATGTAGTGCTCCATAAAAGTATGGTCTTTTTGCCAAAGTGGCAGCGTGATTTTTCTAATGAAAGAATACTTAATACAAGATTAAAAATATTTGTATGAACTCATTTTTATAAAATATAAGTTACCATATATATATATATATATATATATATATATATATATATACAGGGTTGGGTAGGGTTACTTTAACTGGATCACTTTCAATTACTTTTGGATTACTCCAATACCAAATATGCTAATAAAAGACAAAAGAAACTAAATATTAATAAAATTATGACTTATATTATGATGAAGCTTTCTCTCCTGACTTTGATCTCTTTGATCTCCGTCAAAACTAACATAAAATGCGACAGAAACAAAATAAACATAAATCCAAACAGCTTGCCAACATCATTTTTGCCGTTCCATGTATTCCGTTACTCCCCAAGCCTGCACAAAATGTTGTTATTTTATTCATATATATATATATATATATATATATATATATATATATATATATATATATATATATATATATATATATATATATATATATATATATATATATATATATATATATATATATATATATATATATATATATATATATATATATATATGCATATATACATGATCTCTTCTGGCCTCAGCAATAATCGATTGGGGAGAATGGATCTTGGTTGTTGTTTATTTTAGGCAGAAAAAAAATCCACAAAACAAGCCGCTATGCCGGTTAGCTCTCTCCGCGCCCTCTGCAATTGTCTACTGGGGATAATGGATTGCTGTAAATTGTTCATTTTAAGTGGGTAACATTGGAATGCTTCACCACCCCAAACCAGAATGAAAATGCCTTCCCCCAGGCAATTCTTTCGGCAGTAGTCGACCACGTGCTGTTCATTTGAGGTGGAAAGAGAGCCGCCATGTATGACACAAGTGTTCTCCCTCAGCCTCCGCTCTCGGCAATAGTTCACCAATGATAATGGATCAGGGTAAAACAGTGCAGTTTATTTCAAGCGGGGCACAAAACATGCTTTAGAGTCCCTTAAAAGTGCTCACCAAGGAAGCAATCTAGCAAGGACATTTTCAAGAGCATGGACGTCTTCGTAAGAAGTTTTAAAACCTGCCTCATTTTTAATTTGCTGTTACCTTCTTCTCAACCCCTCTGCATCCACTCGCTTCTCTACTTGACCAGTTCAAGTCATATCACACCAAGGGTGAATACAGTTTTATTTTTCCTTTACATGTATATTTAAACTTATATTGCACACAAGCAGTTCTTACTCTGTCGTATTTTGTTCTGGGAATAGTGGTACAGAAAACATCAACTTATTACCATAGGTCTTGACCCCTAGCTATAAGCCAGTTTCACTTTGTGATGCCCACCTCAGAACAGATAAATGCTGTATCCCGAGGATCAATATGTATGCTTTAAAGCAAGAACACAAGGTTGAGCTGTCGTGTTTACAGAAATACAAACTCTATTTTTAAATCGTACTTTGGGAATTTGCTAAAAGCTAAATTTTCATGGCATGTTTGTGTGAGGTCTGCTTGTAAAACAACACAATTCCTCCCCAAGGAGATCGGAACAATTTTTTGGCTATCAAGTTTGGAGACGGCAAAATTTTCTATCATTTCTTTGTGTGCTCATATAAAAGGCACAAAGCTATCTCGAGCAATTACTGGCTTCTCATCTCTGTCTCTGTGTCTGGATTGAGAACATGACAGAAGGTCATTTCTGTCTATGGACTTAATTCTACTCTGGAAGAAAATGCGTGTATGTCCCCATAGGTCTTTGAGGAAGCACTTTGACGTCCTTGTAGCCGTCGTTTGTTCTGTAAGCATTTAAATTGGAGAAGTTCTGTGTTCTTACTTTCATTTAATATTTTATGCTTAGGGGAAAAAAAGAATTGTTACACATCTAGCCTTTGAGATGCTTTGCTTTTATTACTTAATCCGTCTTCTCAGTCAGTTGAATCCACCTCTGGTCTTCCTACTCGGTGTTTTGCAAATTGATACACAAACGATTTGTTCAAAAGGCAGAAAAGGCACTGTCCAATTTAAAGAGACACTAAGTTATTTAGTGCCTCTTAGTGATAAAATAAACTTTATATTTTTAACTCATTCATTATCAGACAGTTCTCTTATATTGGATGAACCTATACCAGCTCATTTTTGGTATGTTGACTCATTTATTATGGCATACAAAAAATGCATTTATTTATCTATGTAGGCTAAGGTCACATCAAAAAAGGTTGCACCCACATTTTTAATTAGAAAAAGTGTGTTGCTTCTACTATTGTACTGTAAACAACAGTTAAACATTGCTAAGTTTCTTAAAATTACTCGTTTCCACAATAACATCTGAGAAAAATGGCTTATGTGAAAGTATGCATTTCAAGTAGAACTTTCACTTCGGGGTTTTTTTTTTATTTGTGATACAGCCAATATCTAAACAATTATTTCCATAGACACAAGGGCACTTTGCTTGCAAAATACAATTTTATTGTAAGAACACTGAACTATGCATGAACTTTGCAAGAATTTTTCAGCCCCTCTGAACTGAAATCATTCACAGAGGCTTGATACTTATTGCTTAGGGGCCTGTCACACAGACATTTGCGGCTGAATCACGGCTAAAATGTTGCGTTTTTTTTTTGCCCGTGGTTGCCCGGGATGGAAAATGCGCAAAATTTGACAACCCGCCGTTCATCGGTGGTATGCCCGCAAAACAGACGCCGGCGACTGTTCCGCTTCCTCATCGCGTCATTTCTGCGTCATTTTCTCGTGTGGACCACGGGTATAAAAGCTCCCGAGCCGGTGTTGTGCCCAAATCCGACTCCTACGCAACAACCACACCGCCACACCCCCTCGCGTGACTTTTTCATCCACGTTAACAAACGCATTTTGTAGAATACGATCGCACTTTATTGTTTAAATAAACGCGTTATATAGACTAGGATCTCCCAATTGTTATAATTAGCTCGCTTTATAGTTTTAATAAGCGTTTTATATAGAATACGATCGCTTTCGTTGGAAGCGCAGCAGAATGCGCGTTCACGCGAGGGGGGGAAGATTTACCGTTCGATTACGTTCACAACAAAAACCAAAGACGGAATGTTTTAAGTTGTATTACATTTCCAACAAATGCAAGACGAAGTGGTTTTGGTTATATATTCGCCATTACATTCCCTAAAAGTGAGATAAATCGAGGTTAAAGTGGTTGTAGTAGCGAGGGGATGTAAATCTCGGCACCGGGCTGTAGATATCATAACCGCACAAGACACAGTCCCGTGATGATCAAGATTTCAAGCTATGGCATCATTTTATTTTATTATCTTGAAAAGAAATGTCAAGATATAAAAATGGATTGAGACGAGGTCACTACGCTGACGGGGGGGGGAGTTAAATGGTTATTGGTCTACCTTCTTTATTCATTATCCATTATCGATCAGTTCACTTCAAAGCTTAGGAGCCGGGACTCTTACTCTCAGCCAAAAGGCCAAGCCAAGGTCCTAGCATTAAAGCCTTGCTGCAAACATTGCGAATGCACCGAAAGATTTATTTGAAATGAAGAGAAACTACGCTGACGGGGATCCATGTTCACCCCCTTGACGTCACGAGCACAACTGACGTGTGCTCGGCATTCGCGCTGTTTATACGCGGAGAAAGGCGTTTGACTGTCACACGCGTAACACGCTAATTTCACGTAATAACACCGCGATACAGGCGCAGAACATGCTATTACCATGCTCCACCCACGATTACCCGCTGAAATTTCCCGTCCTACCCATGTGTAAGCACGCCCTGGCCGCGGCCATAGCACGTTATTTCCGCGTCATTGCCTCGTGTTGACCACGTGTGTGGCACGCGGTTTAACACGTGCTCAAACTTTTGAGCAGCTCAAAAGTTTTGAACGCGGCCAACCACGTGAAAATTTCCGACCGCGAGTAAAGCACAGCTCTATCTCGTCTGTATGGCGGTCTCAATACGTCCAACATCTGCTTCATGGCCAGAAATTTCTGGCCGTGGTTCAGCCTCAACACGCTCGTGAAAGGCTGTGTACCCGCGCTCTGAAGAATTGAGCAGGGTAAAACTTTTTCGCGCTACCACCCGCGCGCGAATTTCCGAACTCATGTTGAGCACCGCTGTATCTCGTCTTAATGGCGAACTCAATGCGTCCAATAGCGTCCGCCTCAAAGGCAGAAATTTCTGGCCGTGATTCAGCCGCAAATGTCTGTGTGACAGGCCCCTTAGCAGCACCAAACCTGTTAAGATAGTTTCTTTCTAAAGCAAAACAAGAACACAATATTTTCAGGTTTTGGCATTTAGGGACAATAAATCATATTTTTTGGACCATAAGCCGCTCCTAAAACCATGAAATGGCCTAGTATTCTAAAAGTGCGCCTTATAAACCAGTGCCTTTTATGCACTAGAAAATACATTGGATAGAACTGAAAATTCATAGTGAAAATTAAATGATACTACATACTGTAACTGTTTTGCCTTTGCAAAACACATTGAGAGGTCTCCAAGTACCCTCTTGTGTTTACCATGTAAATTGTACAAACATGTTTGTCACTGTTCAACGAATGATGATGGAATGGGTTTTCATAGTGACCAAAATACAATAATATTTGTATTTTTTTCTTTTTATCCAGTATTCAGGGCTTTATAAAATATATAAAAGCTTTCAACTAATAGCTTTAATTGTGTGTGTTTAATGAAATGCATAAAAAGTTTGGTTCACAATCATTAAAACTTTAAAAGTATCTTAGGTGAAGAAATGCGCATTTATTTTACATAACACGAGGCTCAGCTAAAGGATTCGACATTGTACCCTTGATGTCCAAAAACCTTGCTTTTGTATTGTAGTTTGTATTCATCCTTGTGTTTGTCACCACCTGTTTTCCGTTGCAGGACACAATACAGTGACATCTAGTGGTTAAATTATACACACTGTCCCTTTAAAAAACTAAATATGTGAGTAGAAAAATTGTATTAATACTATTTGGAATCAATTGCGTGTATTAACAGCCTCTATTCTTTAACTTTCTGAAAATGAATGAAACATTTAAGGGCACAATCTAGCAACATCTGGCTGGCAACTTGTTCAGGGTATCCCCTGCCCACTGCCCGAGCATACCTGGGATGGGCTCTAGCACCCCCGTCACCCTAGTAAGGATAATTGGTGCAGAAAATGGATGGATATAGCAACATCTAATGGCCAAATAACACACACTAATGTGAGTTGAAAATGTAACCCTTTTTTTTTTCACTTTATTGTATTAACATTCTTTATCCTTTGAAAATGAATGGAACTTTTAAGGACACTCTACTCTAATAGTCAAGCAATTCACCCTGTCCTTTTAAGAAACTAAATATGTGAAGAGAAAAATCTTATAAATATAATGTGAAATGAAATGAAATGAAATGATCTGCATTTATATAGCGCTTTTCAGGTCAATGACTTCCCAAAGCGCAATGTGCTCCACATTTCCCAATAGCGGCCTTGCAGCCATGTAAGGCGCTGACCTGCTTATTGGGGGTATAAGGGGTTCAGTGTCTTACCCAAGGACACTTCGACATGTAACACGGACGAGCCGGGATTCGAACATGGATCCCTTGATCCCAAGACGAGCGCTCTACCTCCTGAGCTACTGCCGCCCCAAATGTTGATTCAATTGTTTATTAATATTCTCTATCTGCTCTGAAATTGAATGGAACTTTTAAGGACCCAATACAAGGACTTCTAATGGTCAAAGGATGCACTCTTTGCCTGTAAGGCCCTTTATTTTTATTACTAGATCCAGGGTCAGTTGAATCAATATCCGTTCTATTTTCTGCTTTCCAAAATTCATCTGCCAAAGATTTGTTTAAATGACAGGCAAGGTACCGTTTATTTTACCATACAAGATAAGAATAAAATAGTCTCTTCCTGGAGTGATGTATCTTGGCAGGTAACGGCAGATTTACAGCTTTAAGAAGTTCACTCGAACATTCATAATTTGATAACAGAAAAGTGAATGTATCACGGCTTTACGAGCTGAGCGCTACTAAAGTGAAAAATCATAATGCGGACTGAAGAGGAATGACTCGTTCCTTTTTCCGTGTGTTCGTTGAACATCCATCTTGTAAGATGGGTAAAACAAACGCTGGAGTTGAGCGGTTTTGTTCATGTTTTCATGACAGAATATTCTGAGCACGAATGAGGTACAGAATAAAGATGGTTTATTCACAAATAGGCAAACAGAATTGGTCACAATGACTTTTATAAAAGGACAAAAAAGGAAACCTATGAGATAGTGGGGAAATACCTTAATTCGCACTAGCCCTTTATCTACACCAGTTCTGGGGTGTACTGATGAAACTCAAGGCCGTCATTCTCCTCAAAGCTAACTAAAAATACTCTCATAGAGGAACTGTATAATTGGATATATTAAGAAGTCAAATAATTGTATCAGGAATTCAAATAATTACAGTAAAATAAATGAATCATCATGAGGAAAATTAATTACGACTAATTAAGTGAAGGAGTTATATTTGACATACATAATAAAAAGGTTATAGTTCAAGAAATCATAAATCATGACTATACTGTATTTGCAGTGACACTTTTCAGTTTTACATCAATATTTTTGTAACAGATTCAATATTTTTATAACAGATTTCCCCATTACAAGACCTCCTCACAAATCGTGATTGTCTGCCAACTTAGCGTGGCTTCCTGGACTGCAAATATCCAGGGGAACTAGTATGGATACCCGTTGTGGACAAACTTGGTTTGTGAAAAGAATTTACATTACTTTCATCGCATGTCAAAATTTACAAAATAACACGGTGCTGAACGTATTATTTTTGAAAGCCATCAGGATCCTGTGATGTTATAATGATTTTGGTGTAAAAATAATTTTCCCTGATCATACGACATCACCAATTATTCTGAACGCCCAAACACAAACACAATTCAAATGCTGCATTGTTTTTGCGTATAACTATGCAAAGTACATTCCTTAGGTGCTGGTCTGCTATTGGTCAACACCACTATGTCGGCGAACCACCTCCACATGCTTTTTCATCTGGCCCACCATGAAATAAATGGTCCAAATAATATTTAAAATATATTTGAAAATAATAAAAGTACTACTAATAAAAAAAATGTTTTTGGGTGCCAATTTTGTTCTCATTGTCCCTGTGTGTGTCTACAACAAAAATACTACTAGAAATTATACAAAAATACCCCAGAATTACTGCAAAACCAATTATCAAATGTTGTGCTTAAAAATGAGACTTAATATAGATAGATAGAATAGAATATACCTTTATTGTCATTGCTACAAATGGGCTAACATATTGTGACAACGAAATTGGGCATGACACTCCAGTTTTACACATTCATAGTGAGGTATGAGCAAGAAGATAAAGGAACAGAGAAGATAATGTTATAAGACAAGGGGGATAAGGCTATAGTTATAATTTACATGGTATTTACACAAGAAATGTCGGCATGTGGGATGTTACATACAGGGTTGTCGTGATAACGTTGGTATCGTAACGGTTGTGCAATATTGCATTTGGTGCAAAGTCATCATAGTGCAAAAATAGTCAGCATATGCATTCGTGCAAACATAGACATCATAGTGCAGAAACAGGAAATGGTCAGACATTGTGCAATTTGAGCATTAAACGTAGTGCAGTCGGCATGTGCAAGAACAAGACATGATATGTTAGTTGATTTAATTCTGAAAATAAATAATACAGAAAAAACAGAAATACAACAAACCAAAATACTTAATAACTATACAGAAATGTTGCGACAGAAATAAAACAGAAATACAGCTACAGTTACATTACAAATACTGCAGCAATATTATAATGCAAAGCAGAACTATAGAAATACAACAACAGAAATACTACAAAAATGTAACTTCAGTAATATTACAAAATATACTACCATAGAAATACAGAAAGAAATCTGCAGAGATGCTCAAAAATACTACTATAGAATTACAGAAAAACTACAGCACTACTAAAATATCACTACAGTAATACTTATTCTTAAAAGAAAATACTTAGGAAATATAAAAACCGAAATATTACAAAAATACTTCTACAAAAATATTGTGACAGATATACTACAAAAATATTGCTACAGCAATACTACAGAGATACTATAAAAATGTGACTACTACAAAAATAAACAAAGTAAAAAGAACACCCACAGTAATACTTCATAACTAAACCTCAATTTCATATATCATTGTGGGTGTGGATGTTTGAAACTAATCTACTTAAAAAATCCAAAGAAAACGAACATGTCGATGTCTGAATGTATATTTTTTCTTAAATTAAAAAAGTAGATAGGTCTATAGGATTGGCCCCTTGGCCAATGTTATACATTTTTTTTTTTTATACTCAATGTGGCTCCGGATTCCAAAGAGAAGCCCGACCTTACTATAAACAGAGAGAATGGACCATGTCTTTCAAAATTAAGATAATAAGATAACAGAGAAAAACAAGGTGAATGCACGGTGAGGAATAAAAAAGTCAAGATTCTCCAACTTGCAGATTTGGGACAAAGGGCAATACTGTGCAACTGCATTTTCTCGCTTCTTAACTTTCCATAAATAAGAACACAATATGCCAGCAAATGGGATTTTTCTTACGTGGCGCTCAAGTTTAGAATTTCGTGGAGGATAAAAGGAACAAAGACAGGTGAAAAGTGCTTGTCCTCACATTGTCCTCCAACGTCCTGAAATTCAATATGCAAGCGAGCAAGTGTGGACCTCAAATCGTTCTGTTCCCTCGCTAGATTGCACGGCAATTTCTCCATTGTTTAACGTTCCGTTCTTTGATGGAACACGTTTTGGGAAAATAACTGTCATCTCATTTTAGTTTCTCACTATGACAAGAACTTCAGTCACGGTGCACACTTTATTCTCGATGCCGCCTGTTTTGATTAGTGTATAATAAAAGAAAATGATAAGGAGAACAAAGACGCCGATGATTGCAGGGTTAATCAAATTCAGACAAAAGCAGATGTGACAGCTAGCAATGGAATTTCCAAAGCGACCTTGTAGTTTGTGAAACGGAACGTAAGCGATCATTGTCACAACCTCTCTTAAATGTTTGATTTGAAGATTTTTCTATTCATAGCTCGCTCAGGATGTCTTCTGGCATCTGGCGTCTGGATTTCTTAAAAACAGCAACGGTGTTGGAAAATAATTTTCTCGTGCCATATCCCCTTTCGTGTCCTCGGTGCATTGCAGTACTGCAGATATTTGCCTGTATCGCGAATTATGGCACCACTTGACAAGCTGTTGCCCCCTGGTAGGCGCTAAAAGTCTATTAAAACAAAGACTGACAGGCTCTGAGACAGTTCTTGCACAGGGCCATCACCACCCTAAACAAGCACGCTGTACGGTGTGAAATACATATATTGCCCATGCACATAAAATACGGTATTCATATCTTCTTCATCGACCTATTTGGGATTTTATTTGTCGCTAAATGAATTGTACTACTTTTAATTGCACTATTATTACAATTTAGGCCGGTCTCTAATCACTACCTTATAGTTTTGGCTATTTATCCTGAAATTCTTGTTTTTCTTTGATAAGCCTTTATCACGTGTTTATGCTGTCTAATCTTGTAAACAATGTTCGCTTATCAGTGAAAATATATGCAATTGAACTCAAACCAATTGGAGAACTGCCTTCAACCATTTGGAGAATTGCCTTCCGTTACCCGGGCGTAGATTAGAGTAATACAAATGTGTACATCACTGGTACTGTATTCCGTTACGATTACAGAAAAGGACATCAAATTACAGGTACATAAAGTTAAAGTAAGGATTACTTTGATGGATTACAATTTCATTTAAAACCATATTTTGTCTACATAATGTGCCGATAGACAAATTGTGTCATAATTTCAATCGCTGACATGAAAAATTAGGTTTATACACACACGCAGCAGCTATGTTGCTTTTTGTAAAGCCCGCGATGCATGCTTGCAAGTAAAAACACTTTACTGTTGGTCGTTATTTTATTTCTCCTTCAATACGGCACTTGTTTTTGTTGAATTAACCATGTGAAAGAGAACATTTTATTTTTGCCAGACTATATTATGTGGTTACAATTTGAGAACTTTTTTTTAGGACTACAAGCAATTACCTGACCTCAAAGTTACACTGTTCATCTATATTAACCACAATTTAGTAATTTGATTTATATTATTTTTGTCTTGTATTAAAATTTTTTGTACTGGATTAATCCAAAAGTATTCAAAAGTTATCCACTTACATGACTTAATTATTATAGTATTCAGATTACGTTACTGATTACATTTGTCAACAGGTAACTAGTAACTGTATCAGATTACATTTTTTAATTACTCCTCCCAACCCTGGTTACAAGGACACCCATTACTGGTCTACATAACTATTGACAAACATATAACCATTTGTACATGGCATTTGCAAGCAATCTGAGGCGAGCATGAGCAAAGTCATTATGAAAACCGGTGTCATTTCCCCATTTAACATCAATTTATTGATAAATAATGTCACCAAAATTAACTGTGTACTGTGCTCGTTTCCTATCGATCCAAAAGGGTGTTCCGTTGTTGCGTCCCATCTGTTTACAAGGTTTGCTGTACCTGGCTTAACAGCAGCATAGACTTACACTACAAATGGATGGATACAACAGTGATATCCCCTTTTTATGGACTGTGTGGCGTATTCGGCTTTCCAGAAGCTTAGACTCACACTATACATGAATGGATACATCTGAAGCAGAGACAGAAGCATTTTTGCAGTCGAGGAAGATAATACAATTGAAATGTCCTGGAGAAATCAATCAATACACACGAAGCTTTTTTTAGTGAGTAAGGCATGTATTAGTAGTCTCTTTTGTTTGTACGCATTAGCTTTGTTTACATTTACCAAGTCCGGCCCCGCATCTCTTTGTTTCTGCTGTCTTATTTATTCCACGCACATGCACGCAATTTTATTGTTCATTTATTTCAAACAACATTTTATTTTTGTATTTATATTTAGTTTATTGTTTCTTTTATTTCCAAAAGTAATCAAACTATAATCAAGTCACAGTGCTGCAATATCATGGTATCCGGATCACATTGCTGATTAAAATTTTCAACAGGTAATAAGTAACTTTATCGGATTACCTTTTTGAAGTAACACTCCGAACCCTCATACAAAGTAGCTTGTATCTGTTAAGGTCAAAACTTTGTGTAAATTACCTGAATACGAGTGGTTATGGAACAGATTAACAGTGAAACACCAAGAGAATACTGCACTTTGGAAAAAAGATAAAAATGAGCTGTCACTGCAGTCAAGCCAAATAATCCGAAGTAATAAACCAAGCATTCAAAATACGAGCGCATTTATTATGACTAATAATGTTCATGGGGGTTTCATTCCAGTAAGTCAACACATTAAAAAAAAGATATTTCATTTGCACTCCAGACACCTCAGAAGACGATACACTCTCATAGACTCAAACCTCCGGGCTCATCTTATTAATTAACTGCTTGGGAATTGCAAATTCTAAATACCAAATAAGTTTGGTTGCTTGAAAGACATTGTTGCTGCTGGGCTGCTATTTCCTCCATTCAGTCAAGATAACTGTGATTGTATTTGGAACCACACTTGTCGTAGTGATTGGATATGGTTGGATGACTATAAGCATTTATCTTGCTTCAACACCGCACCAGACGATCACTTTGCGTGTTGCAAACGTGAGATTTTGCCAAAACGAGTTTAACGAGATTAAAGTCTTTCTCGTGAACTGATATAACCAACCTTTGCTTGAGAATATTGACAACGTTTTTACGAGAGGTTGACTGATTATCAGGTTGGCCAATTATCGGCACAGATATTTGAGAATTTGACACATATCGGTATTAGAGATTTTTTTTTTTTATTAAATGGGCCGAGTATTAAGCAGAACACCAAGCTACAGCGGAAACTTTTGCTCCCTATTCTGCCTTCCTGTTTCAGACACTACACACCCCACGCCTTTTGATTGGATGAGCAGCCGGGGGCGGAGCCACTGAAGCAAAAAATTGTTTTTGGTCCTATATTTTCCATATCTAAGGCGCACCAGATTATAAGGCGCTACAATGGGAACGTCGACAAAACAGTCAGATAGTTCAGTCAAACTTATTACCACCTTAACATTCCGAAAGCTTGCAAAGAAGCAAATACGTGTCTTAGACATGTACGGAAACAGTGTCCGCATATGGTCACCAATCACTTAAATGCATTGTTCCAAATATCATTCTGAAGGTTAAAGTCTTGGGATTCAAGAAATGCCAAACAGTTCTTAGTTTCCATTTTATTTTTTGCTGGCAACTGTGTGGACAGCAAAGTAAGAATTTTATTGTGCAGGGAAACGGGGTTCTTTACTGTGCATATGACATTAAACACTTTGAATTGAATTTAGTTTAGAAATAGACTCATCACAGAAACATCAAGATCGTTCTAAAACAAGATACCGGGAAAATATAAAGCTGCATAGCTCACCTAAGTTCTCTTGTAGCCATCACGTTCAGTAATGATACGTAACCATGGTCTTTCTACAACTGTGAGTGTAGTATATCCAGGAGAGTAAAATATTTACAAATACAGAATAGTAAAAAATGTTTTCTCTATGCCGTAGTGCAACCCAACGTGTGATTCACATTCATCTTTTTCGGCCAATTGCAGGCTTTTTTTCGCCCCTTTAGCCTATGCGAGCCTGTAAATGATCAAAAGGGTCCGCCCCCTTTACCTCTGAATAACTTTAGCCAATAGTGACTGATTCAAATGATGATTGACACATTGGTTAGGAAATGAAACGCCGGTATATAAATCCCAGCGTACACTGTGGACAACTTCGCCTTCGGGGGCAAATCTAGTCGGCGGCTGCTTGCCTTAGTTGCAAGACTTTGCGACTTAATATTGATCCATATATAAGGCGCACTGTATTATAAGGCGCATGGTCAGCTTTTGAAAAAAATAAAGGCTTTTAGGTGCGCCTTATGGTGCGTAAAATAAGGTATATATATCTATATATATATATAGATATATATATATGATGTATATATATATATACATACATATACAAATTATACATACATATAATCTGTGTGTACGCATAAATAAATTGATTCTTTTACTTGTAGCAGCATTAGCCGTAATAGTATTACATTTCTTGACCGCAGTTCATTCCCTTGACAAATAACTGACAAGCTTGTCACAAATATGAAGTCAGTCCGTCTCCATTTACTGGAATGTTGCTCAGAAAAGGTACGAGGCGGACAACATGTCAAGTGGGAATTGCCACTCATGGAAAGCATTCAAAATGTTGTACAGCATGCAGTTGTGTCAGCGCAGCGCCAACTAAACATTTTCTTCCTTTTTTTCCTTCTTTCTTGTGCATTCCAGCCATCCTGCAGGTGTCGATATCCTTGAACAAAGTGGAATTAAGTGTCGGAGAGTCAAAATTCTTCATCTGCACAGGTAACAATGGACATTTTCGTGAGTGTTTTTTTGCATTTGTGTTGTATGTTAATGGCGGACTGACATGTCATACACAGAATAAATGTATTAAAAAAAACACACACACAAATATATCTCATCTCATCTCATTAGCCGTACCGCTTATCCTCATTAGGGTCGCGGGGGGGGCTGGAGCCCATCCCAGCCATCTCCGGGCAGTGGGCAGGGGACACCCTGAACTGGTTGCCAGCCAATCGCAGGGGGAAAGTCAGGCTTGCTGAGCTTTTCACCGATTGGTTGATTGACGAGTGCAACAACATGCGTTCATCACTGATCAACCAATAGGCAATAAGCTCAGGAAACTATGCCAACTTCTCATTTGAACAACATTTTGCTGTGAAAAAATACACGACAAAGTACACCACAAAATAAATAAATAACGAAATACATTACACAATACACAACAAAATGTGCGACGAAATCGCAAGACAAAACACAAATAGACAAAATACACTAAAAGAAAACTGACAAAATACACGTCAAAATGTATAACGACAAAATGCGTGAGAAAATGTATGAGAAAATATCCACCCCTCCCGCCCAAATAATGACAAAATATCAACAAAATGCTCAACAAAATACACTAAAAAATAATGCTGCAACAAATACCAAAATACATAAATGACAAAATACATGACACAATACTCAACAAAATAAAAACTGAAACCAACCTTTTTAAAATTGACTTTCCTAGAATCAAGTGCAATTTTACCTTGACTACGCAAGGGAGCAGTGTAAAGCTGTCTATTGCATTTATATATATATGTTTTCGTTTTATTTTTTAATTTCCAAAGAGGGGGGAGGTTTTGTGGGTGTTGTGTGTTATTCTTGGAGAGAGGATTTCTTCTTCCGAGGAGACGGGGCGTGAGAGAAAATAATCAAGACACAAGCATAGACACAGTAGAGAGCCTTTTTTTTTCAACATTTTCGAACACCGACTCCATTTTTACCATATGGCCAGTGACACTTTGACCACTGGTGTGTACTCGCCTTCATTGTTGTGGATGGATTTTCGGCAGAGGCTGGCAGGTCCGAGTTACCTCCCGCTGCTCGCCTCTTCTCCCCTGCCAGCCGGCAGACAAGCGAAGCCTGAAAAGGCTTTTGGAGGTGTGCGATAAGAAGCTCTTTCTTGACACTGCGGGATGTCAACACTTATTCTGCTTCTCTTTAGATTTGTACTCGCCATTGCCAGTTGGAGGCTGCAAGCATTGGCAGAAAGTCTGTGTTAAACCTTCAAAATACATTTTCCTGACAAAACTAGATGTAATGTGTTCATTATAGTCATAAGTTGAGTACTTTTGGCATTATTATGTTGTTACTATGTTAGTATTATGTTATTCACGAATCACAGATCCCCTAACCACCTGGATCATTGGGGAACCATTGAAGACGTAACTTTCTCGGGTCATGCCAAAGTTGGTACCAGTCAGTTCCTTAATGTTGTCGGCCATGTTCTTTTTTGGTCTTCCTCTTCTCCTGCCCCCTTGGACTGTGCCCTGGAGAATAATCTTGGCCGTTTCCGATGATCTTATGACGTGACCATACCACTGCACTTTTTTGACGTCGATCTATTTCTCCTTCGCTTCTCTTAAGCGTTTTCCAATTCACTTGTTTTATGCTTTGCTGTTTTTTTTCTCCTTGAGTTCTGGCCCCGAGTTGCACTGTTTGTAACTCACGGCTTCCGGTGTTTTCCAACAATTAATTTAGCTGCTTCAGTCATTGACTCTGAGAACTCACCTGATTGTCAGGGTTTCATCATAGTTCTTCAAGGCTAGCAAAGGAGCAAACTTCTTGCTAATAAACGCCTGTAAGTTATCCATCACCTGTGGGTCTTTCAGTCACTCAAGGTCAAACTTGATTCGTGGATTATTATGTTATTAAAGTTTGTAATTATTAGAAGTAACACAAATTTGTGCACAAGGAGTGTAGCTGATTAAAAGCCCCATGTGTAAACACAACTTTGTTTTTGTACAAGCCGCACCCGATTTTGTAACGCAGGCAAAGGCAGCCTTAAAAATAAACTCATTCATGTACATTCATCACGTTTTAGAAAAATCAGCGGGAAAATGTTTAGTACAGAAAAGTAACACATTGTGACACCATTAAGACTCTCGCTTGCAGATATTCAATATTAATAAATGGGCACTAACATATACAATACGCAGGAGATAGTGAGGAGTCTGAATATTGCTACTACTACATGAAAAAATCATATATAAATACATGGAATCTTTCTAACAAGTATTTTTGGCTAATTTGATTTGTTTAGTGTGGCAGCAGATGACTAATTATTGGGTATATTTTTCGGGCCGAAAACTATGATATCATTTCGGCTTTCATCAGTCCGATAACTGTCAGCCCTATAAGAAAGTCTGTGTTAAACCTTCAAAATACATTTTCCTGACAAAACTAGATGTAATCGAAACTAGTGTTTGCATATAAAATTACATTATTACATTCTTTATCGTTTTTCTCTTGGAAATCTTTATTACATGTTTACCCTGGGGAGCCATGTCCAATCTCGTTGCAGATAATGTTTCACAACGTTGTCATCAATGACAATAAAGACAATTTAAGTCGATGTATCTGAATCTGAATCGATATCTATTTGCAGGTGCCCAGGAATGGAGTATCAGTCAGATTCACAAAGTATCCCTTGCTAAAGTTTTGTGACTTTAAAACTGTCAATTTAAGGGTGCATAGTTTAATATGAGGCAAGCAAAAATGTGAATAACCAATTAAAATTTACAGCGCGCCTACTACATACACCGTAGCACCACAGAAGAGAGATGACAAGGAGTTGGCTGGGTTATTTTTGTGTCTGGGAAGCAAAAAAGTCTCCCGTGTTGCCTTTGCTGGGCTTGAAAAACGGAACAGCTTGCATGCAAAAAAAAAATGCAAACGAGAGTTGCCAATCAGGAGATGAAATCACTGATCTTGACACACAGTAGAGAGATTTTATTTGATGTAAAACAAGCATGTTCAGTGAAGCGAGACTGAGCGTAACAGATATGAGGGTCGTTAAAATGACATAACAGAAAGAGATTGGTTAAAGTGACATGATGCTACATGTAACCTCTCCAATTACTGCCGTGGCATTGAGCCAGGAGAAGTGGCATTTACTAAAACATCAACTAGTGCTTGTTAAATAAATGCTGCCGTGTTTGCCTGTGCTTTAAATAAACTCAACCTGGCATCTACATACATCTATTGGATTCTGACACAGAGACAACAGTAGACCTCCAGATATTGCTGTATTGCAGGGGGAAAAAAAATATGATAATTAGGTAATGCCCTAAGGACCACTGGTACCCCAGAATAAAACATTAAAATAACAAATTAGTTTGTAGTAAGTACTACTTATGTACTAATATACCAATACTTAATACAGTGCACAAAATTAAGATAACATTACAGTAACCCCACACAATAGTTTAGTTTTTACGGATTCAATACTGCAGTTTCTAAATTACTTTTATTTGTTAAAAGTAATGCTTGAGCCTGAAATAAACCATTTGTCCTTTGATTTCAGTGCAGCATAAAGTATTTTATTGTATCATAATGGTAAAACAATACATATTTTTAAACCTCTATGATAAACGAGGTATTACTGTTTGGATGAATGTACATTTAAAGGAAAAAAATGTTTGAAAAGTCATTTGAGCTGGTCGAATGAAGTAGCGGGTGGATGCAAAACCAGTAAGGGGACATTGATCGCGGATCAAATTAATAAAACTAAAAAACACAACTGGTATTAAAACATTTACTAATGAAGATTGTCATGTCCTTAAAGGATTTACTTATTTAAATCACCTTCCCATTTTCAATAATAGTCCCAATTGCCAATTAGTTAAAGCCATATTTTTTAGCAATGGAACAATACATGTATTTCTTGGTATATATTAAAAATCTCAAGCTTTGGTTCTATAGTTAGCATGTCATTGCTTCTCCCTTTAGCATCACTTCAGCCTTGCACCCAAAACATACGGAAAAAAAACAGCATTGTATTGCCGACTCGTAGTCTTTATGAAGCACACAAGATTCTGAACTGAATGAAGAAAGAGAAAGGCATTGTGCTCTGGAGCGCAGCCAATAGCGTATTGGCATTAGCATGATGCCGTGACACATTTAATAGCACACCAGCATAGAAAAAAGTGTTTGCCAATAGCAGACGGGAATCTGAGAGAAATAACTCTACATACGCATCAGCATTGCAAGGTTGTTTTCATTTTAAGTTTCGGGCAAAAACAATAATTGTTATAAATGTCGTATAGTGTAGAAAATGAAATGAAATGAAATGAAATGCTGTAGCCTGGGGGTCTACTGTGCAATGCAGAAAGTACAAATTGAAATATGTTATTGGCAAAACGATCCCCTTTCAAGGAAAATTTTACTTATTTAAAATCATTATGAAATCATAATTGCTGTAAAATCTTGTTGGCATGGACAAGCTGTAGTTTTTGTCACATTTTGGTGCGCCAAGTGTCAGCTGTTAGAGTTCAATAAATATGGAGATTACTGGCATTTTTTTTTTCAGCAATAACACCTGTAAAGAGTGCACAGCAGCTCACACATGCCAATATTTTCCCCATCACACAGTTTATCTTCTCAACGGAGGCTAACAGAGCACAACACATCAGTGAGGTGCCTGCAATCTCTGCAAAATGCAAAGTAACGTGATAATTTGTCATCACATCACGAAACTTGTTATAGTGGCGGGCGTTGGAATTACAACTATGCCTTTCAGCTCTATACCAAATTAGTGATGTGTCGTTTACAAATGAATTGGTGCTCGTGAGTCAGCCCCTGGTAGTCATATGTATATGTGAAAATTCGGGTGGGGGAGACATGATTTTGCCGCTTGCCCCGGAATCAGAGTCTGTTGGAGGTTTGACAGAAGGTTCTCGCCCAACTGCTGTCTTCATTTCGTTCTGTGTGCATTGTTACAAAGAATGACAATAAAAGTAAATTCTGTTCTATTCAATTCTATTCATCCCTGTCGCGCCCGACAACCCCGTGTGTAGGGTTCCAAACGTCAGGCATGATGGTAGTCTGTGCCCAACTGCTGCCGTTACCCCCGCCCCACCGGACGGACGACCCCTCCTGAAGGCTTCAGGGTACATTTCTGAGCCTAGTAACCTTTAATGGGAGAAATGTCATTGGTCAAACATCCAGATATTTTCTTTACCGCTTATCCTCAGTGGGGTTGCTGAGGGTGCTGGAACTCATCCCAGCTATCTCAGGACAGTGGGCAGGGGACACCCTGAACTCGTTGCCAGACAGTCGCAGGGCAAACACAAACGGACAACTCACTTGCTCAATTTGGAATGGAACATGGGAGGAAATCGGAGGACCCAGAGAAAACCCCCGCAGGCACCAGGAGAACAGTGATACTACAGAAATACTCCAAAAATAAAAAAAAGTCAAGTCAACTTCAAAAATATGACAAAATTATAAGAGAAATACTTCAAAAATACAACTACAGAAATGGGTAATTATTTTATTGCAGCAACATTTGAGTGTAAAGTTTTTGAAAAAAAAATGTTTTTGATGATTTTACTACAAAGCAAATACCTTTAACACTAAGAAGTACATAGTGGACAAGCTCAGGGTTTATAATTCTATCATTATAATTATAGATTGCTCATTTAAAAAGTGTCTTTGATTGTTTTCCATCCTGTCATTTCCCAACATACCAAAATCATTAATCATCATTAGTATAATATTATTACCATTATAATATTAAATATTATTACTAGCTGGCCTAATTAAATGTATTTATTCCGTCCGACCCAAAATATTTGAAATCAAATAAAAAGTAAGGAGAGTAAAAGTTGACGCTTACCTCATTTTCTACAGTTGAACTCCCACCAAAATTAACGATGTCACTTCCTGTGAATAGCTTTTATGGAATTGTAGTCTTTGCGGAGGCCAGTTTAGCACATTCTAACAGGGTGGATAATTACGACTGAGACATGTAGAATTTGAACAAAATAGAAAGTAAAAATATAAACTCATAACATTTTGTTGCAAAATGAAATTAAGTCTAGTGTACTTTGTTAAATAATTAAAGAAAAAAGTTTTTTTTTTTTAAATAATTGTATGGCCTACACCTCTTGAGGAAGTTGATTACATTGCCTTGCTGACATAATAAGATTGAGCATTTGTGTCACCAAAAAATTATCTAAAATACAAAATAATATTTAAGAGATTACAAACACTTAAAGTGAATAATCAACGTATCTATTATAAACATTTTGCAGATTTTAGAGAAAAAAATTTGGGTAAGAGAAAGATGCAGACATAAAATGTTGCTCTCAACAGAGAATCACCCTATTACTATGAAATACAACTACGGAAATAGAACTACAGCACAATACTACATAAATACTACTACACACTCGGAAAGTTTGCTCACCCTCTATTACAATCTGGTTACTTCCACCAGCTTGGGTGACAAAACTGCTCAAATCGATAATAATTTCATTCTGACCTTTTGTTTTTTGTCTCTCCAGCGGTGGGTGATCCGGTGAGGATGGAGTGGTTTAATCCTCAGGGCGAGCGCATCGTCGCCTCCAAGCGGATGGCGCTTCACACAGAATCTTCACGGTCCCGACTTATCATTTACAACGCCATCGTAGAGGATGCCGGAATCTACCGTTGCCAGGCCACCGAAGCCAGCGGTCGCATGGCCGAGGCCTCCGTGGTGCTGGAGATTTACCGTAAGATTTGCTCTCCACGCGCTTTTATTACACGGAGGGTGACATGCCCTTTAAACACGGCCGGCTAATAATCAGCTCGCAACTCAATGAATCTGCATATTTTAATGATTGGGAAAGTGTTTTATGTGCATGTGTGGTTTTATACGTGTGTAGGTTCACTCTTTGTTCACTCTTTATTAAAGTATAATTACTTAAAGCCACGCTTTGGGACTTTCATCTGACCAGTCATTATGAGAGAGACTGCACAGAGGCCAGCCTCTTTTGCTGACACAGCATTTTCCCCTCAGCAAAAATTTTCAGGACGATAAGGAACTTGTAAAAAACTAAATTTGCTAGAAATATGCGCCCCGTAGACCCTTTTCCATTAGTGTAAACAAGTGTGATGTAGCCAAGTTGCGTACTTATGGTTGTGGCAAAACAGCATAATTCATGTCAGTTTCTACCAGCCGATTGACGGAAAAAGATTGTAGATAATAACACCTCAAAAACACACAAAATCCAGAGACACCTTGCTAATTTGCGCTTTGGTTATCGCTAGTTCATTGCGTCATAGGTTTTTATCATGCATTGTGTTCTGGAGTCTGATTGGCTAAGCAGAGGAAGATGCTTTCTATCGCCAACAAAGTTTGACCTCTCAACCCACTGAACCTTTTGAGGAGAAATATGCGGGTCTTTTGCGCTCCCTAGTGGCCCTTTGGCACTTTTCAAAAATGTGTGATTTCTGCAGGACAGAACCGGAAGGTAAATGTAGTTTCCAGACCATCAAGTTGTGCAATAAAAAAAGCAAAAGCATTTTTAAAATTCAAAGTTATATCATTCTGAAGTAACAGTACTTTTACTTGAGTAAACCTTTTGCCTACTCTACCCACCTTTGCTAAATCCCTAGGAAAAATTTTGCCCCACTAAATGACCTGTCATGAATGTTTTTTGGTACGTGTAAGGAAACCCGTGGTGAACGGTCTGCCACCGTTCCACCTGTAAACATTCAAATAATGCAAAAAAAAAAAAAATGCAGTGACAATATATAAAACACACATTTTTTGATAGCAAGCAACCATCAAGTGTAGCCCCTCAGCGTACATCGACATAAAAGCCTACCTGAAAACTCAGTCGGTGAAGCAGCCAAAGAACCCTCAGGCACCAGGCCGTTCAGGACACTGCTCATTGTTTGAAATGAAATGTATTGCTCAAAAAAGTCAACATACTGTCAGGAAGATGACGGCTAATTATGCTGCCCTACTGCTGCCTGCTTTTGAAAAAAGAAACATGGCCTGGTGTGACCCACACAGAAGGATTATAGGCCCTTATATCCGCTGCTGTTTAAATGAGGTTGAGCAAGCAAACTGAAGATGAGACTAGAGACGACCCCCAGGATACAATATTAATCTGCCCATAGGTGGGGAAAGCAAAATTGCCATATGGGAGGGAGGGGATAGAACCTATTGGTACTTCAATCAATCAATCAAAAGAATGTGTCAAGTTCTTTTCAGCCAATGAATTGCTACATAAAGTGCTGTATATACCCTTTAATTTGTTTGTAAACATTGTGACGTATCCGGTGGGCGGGGCTTAGCCTGGAATGCATGGCTGGTCAGAAGACAGAGGAAAATAAAGCTGTTGTTGCTGCTAGTTGTGTTGTGTATGTGTGCCAGAATCGGAGATGAAAATCGTGAGAGATCTTAAATCATAAATAAGTTTCACACAATCCCAGTGGACACTCCTGATCAAAGGAAATAAAGAGAGTAATAGTTAAATGCATTAAATAGAGAAGATTGGCCCGAGGTACTTATCAAAAATGCTTGTGTTTTCAGTGTATACTTCATTTCAGGTAAGAGGAATTAAATGTTTATGATTGTTGCTATTGAGTCTATATTACCGTATTTTCCGCACTATAAGGCGCACCTAAAAGCCTTTATTTTTTTCAAAAGCTGACCATGCGCCTTATAATACAGTTCGCCTTATATATGGATAAATATTAAGTCGCAAAGTCTTGCAACTAAGGCAAGCAGCCGCAGACTAGATTTTCCCCTGAAGGCAAAGTCGTCCGCGGTGTATGCTGGGATTTATATACTGGCGTTTAATTTCCTAACCAATGTGTCAATCATCATTTGAATCAGTCACTATTGGCTAAAGTGATTCGGAAGTAAAGGGGGCGGATCCTTTTTATCATTTACATGCTCGCATAGGCTAAAGGGGCGAAACAAAGCCTGCAATGGGCCGAAAAAGATGAATGTGAATCACACGTTGGGTTGCACTACGGCATAGAGAAAACATTTTTTACTATTCTGTATTTGTAAATATTTTACTCTCCTGGATTTACTACACTCACGGTTGTAAGAAGGCCATGGTTACGTATCATTATTGAACGTGATGGCTGCAAGAGAACTTAGGTGAGCTATGCGGCATTATATTTTCCCGGTATCTTGTTTTAGAACGATCTTGATGGTTCTGTGATGAGTCTATTTTTAAACTAAATTCAATTCAAAGTGTTTATTGTCATATGCACAGTAAAGAACCCCGTTTCCCTGCACAATCAAATTCTTACTTTGCTGTCCACACAGTTGCCAGCAAAAAATAAAATGGAAACTAAGAAATGTTTGGCATTTCTTGAATCCCAAGACTTTAACCTTCCGAATGATATTTGGAACGATGCATTCGTGTGACATCATACGGACACCGCATCCGAACGTGTCTATGACACGTATTTGCTTCTTTGCAAGCTTACGGAATGTTAAGAGGGTAATAAGTTTGACTGAACTATTGTTTTGTCGACGTTCCCATTGTAGCGCCTTATAATCCGGTGCGCCTTATGTATGGAAAATATAGGACCAAAAACTATTTTTTGGGGGTGCGCCCTATAACCCGGTGCGCCTTATAGTGCGGAAAATACGGTACTTATTATATTGGCATAGTATCTTGTTATTTACCTAGCCTCAGTTAACTGTTTGCGTGTAGCCTAATTGCCATCGGTTGCCTTTTAAATAATGCGTTGGTCGAGAATAAAACCATGCACGCATTGCAAACAATCATTGGGCACATTACCCAAGTAATGTATTAGATACGTTTATTTATTTATGTATTTATTTATTTTTAGGAGAAACATTTCTTGATGGCATTTCAACTACACGCTAACAGTTAGTTGAAGCTAAAATAAAAATATATTTTGCTGATTCAAAAAGTAATATGGACTCGATAGCATTCATCATAAATGTTCAATCTTTTAGCTTGAATGCATTTAAGCACAGCTCTCTTCTTTTTCTTGATCAAGAGTGTTCGCTGGATTCTGTAAAACTTCAATTTGCGATCACTAGAGTTCTTTCTCCCATTCTGGCACACAAACATACAACATGACGGCATTTTAACACCGATCTAGAAGAATCGAAAGCTTGGTTTCTGCAGTCTTTTGACAAGCGCGAAATATTCTTTTGCCTCCAGCTTCAACTGTTACGTTGCATGTAACATAGGCTATGAAGGGGCTCTTTAAAAACATTGTGTACAAAAAAATACGATCCCTTCCATTTTTTTCCCATCCAACAACCTCCAACACCAAATACTCAAACACACAATATTTAAAACAAAATAAAAACAAAAAAAAATAGTATGAAAATATATATCCTTTTAAACTAAACACAGTTCTAGAAGGCACACTTACTATGTAAGGAAAATGACCTGAAGGGGCTCATCCAAACTGATAGGGATGGCAGCAGATGGCCTTATTAGTTGCTAATGTGTTCTGATGAAAACATTAAAATAAGACAGTATTACATAGAAAGTCTGAATTATATGTAAATTGTGTAAGTATGATTAAATAACATTAAAAATAGATATTCATGTAAAGGAAAAATGTCAGTGGGTGGATCAAGATAGGGGGGAGATTAACATTAAACAGTCGGTCGTCCATTGGTTACAGCCATGCAGATTTTGGGTTATCATTTTTTTGGCTTTATCGTATTTTGATAAATTCTTGGTTTCCATGGTTGTAATATTTTTTGTTGATGTCGTACCTTGGGGAAAATGCCATAACGAGGGGTTAAAACTACATTGTATTCCACAACTTGAAAACATCATAAGGTAGAGTCTCCATGACGGAGGGGTTTACTCTGATCAGCTAACAGTATTATCTACTATTCATGCTATCAGACTGACATTTTCAGTTGTGTTTATATCCGCATATTGTATATAAATAACAAAAAAAGCCAACTCAAATTACAGTTGACACCACCATAGTGCTTGTGCACCACTCTGCTGCTCATGGAAGAACGTTCTGTTCCGAATCGCCTTTGTCTGCCGAACGGCGGTGTAAACAAAAGGGAATGAGTCTCTGAGATCCCTCGACAGCAGCACAGGCAACAAAGTAAGAGGAAGAACCTGGAAGATAAATCATAAGAAAGCAGCGGGATGAAATACAAATACGTACGGTGGCTCAATGTTTGCACTGACATGCGAGACACGCTCACAGGCCGAAGGCGCAGTCACACAAAGAGATGCTCAACATAAATCAAGGAGAGAAATGTTAACGTTCTTGCCTCCTAATGGAGAAGACATATATATGAGGGAGTGGCTTCGAAATGCAACTCACTGGTAGGTTGTATTACCACAGTGGGAAAAATAGAGAAAGTCTGGGATGGCGTTGTTACTGGTACTTTATTTTTCGCACTATAAGGCGCTGCAGATTGTAAGGCACACACACAAAAAAAGCCTTTTTTCATAAATTTGTTTTATATAAGGCACACTGGACTATTGACCCTCTGCATATGCGTCTTCCCCTGCAGTATGAGGGCCATGACAGACAGGCAGAAGCATCTTCGCGGTCAGCACTCGAATGAGCATTTGAATTGAAACAAATATCAATAACGACGACAGAAGAATGTAACCACGACTTTATACGATGGTGATTTTACTCTGCAGTGGGCTGTGCGAACCGGCAAGGCTCTCAGTCTGTTATGGCATTTTCAGATGATGGATGGAAGGATGGTTGTAGATTAAAAATAGGCAATAAACCATATGCATAGGGAGGGTTTTTTCTGTTTGCTTGTTTAGGGTGGTGAAACTGTCTCTGAGCCTGTTAGTCCTTGTTTTTAGGGACTTGTAGATTTTACCAGGGGGAAGAGGTCAAAGAGGTGGTAGCCATAGTTAAAGGAGTCCTTAATCATGTAGTCAGCTCTGCTGTGTTGTGAGAGGCAATTTCAACCAGACCGGACCGAGAACAGTGGGTGATTTTTCAGGCTGTGTTGATGACTATCTGTAAGTCTCTCCTCTTGGCTGCATTGCTTCCAGCATACCACATGTTACAGATTATAAATATGTCTTCAGTCTCAATTTCCATTTTACAATATTCACTCCCTTTCCAGTACTTTCACCATTTGTTTTTGTTGTAAAACAGTGCTAAGATTTTGATTTCATGATGAAAGTCTCCTGATTTTGCAGAGAGGCTGACTTTCCGAGACATTCAATCGCCACAGGAGTTCCGCTACGGTGAGACAGCGGAGGTAGTTTGTGATGTCATTAGTTCGCCGGTCCCGGAGGTGGTCTGGTCCTACCAGGGCAGGGAGATCACTGCCGAGCGCCACAGTAAGTTCAAATTAAGTCTGTTCAGTTTGAAAAACTTACAAAATCACAAGTAATGGGGACCAAAACCACCTGTGATAGGTGAAATGTCACAGGGTAGCTCCCACATCCCACCATTCTTTTACGATATTCCAAACAAGTCAGGTTTTTGAATTGTTTTTCAGTTTGTTTACTTATTTGTTGCAGGCAGGTTCCATGTGCTGCCAAACAACAACAGCCTGATCATTCACCATGTGACAAAAGCTGATGAGGGTGTTTACCGCTGCGAGGCCAGTGTTGAGGCACGTGGAGAGATCGACTTTGTGGATATCGCCGTGGTGGTCAACGGTAAAGTCCGATGAATTTATACGATACGTTTTTGCATGGACTTCGAGCTGAATGCCTGGAAGGTTCTCTCGTAACCAATATTAGCTTTCTCTTTTATTCCATTGATTTAATTGAATCCTTTGCTACGCTTCCTACTTCATAGCCTCTGTGCATTGCAGTTTAAAAATAGCACAGGATCCATTATCTCTGATCGCATATTGCTCCAAGCACGGCCCCGCGGAGCACTTTAATGTCGGGACTGGCAGCTCTTTTTTGCCATTTTGTCCACCAAAAATGTAGTTTCACTGTGTGGCTGTAATCCATTATCCCTGATTGCATATCACTATAAGAACGGGCTGGCAGAGCAGACTTTTGTTTGGGTCTGTTGGCTCTTTTTTTGCGGCTACTTCCACCCAAAACGAATTGCACTCATACAACTGTGAATCATTATCCCCAGTCATATATTGCAGCGAGCTAGGATCGGCAGAAGTCAGTTTTGTGAGGAGGTGTGTCATTTTGGCTTAAAATGAAATGGAGATGTGTGGCAATATTATATTATCCCTGATTTACTATTGCTGATAGCAGTTTCCAACATAATGCATATTTTCGCATTCGAGCCACTGTGGCCAGCCTAAAATGAACTGCTGTATTTCATCTGTAGGCGTGCCTTTCTGCCGTGATCCATTATGCTTAATATGCCTAGACTATTGCAAGCGGTGGCCTAAAGAGCAAATTGGCGTCTTTTTTTCATTCTTTCTGGGGGTTTGCTCCTCAGTTTTATGCATACTCTGGTCTCTATTAACTCCAACAAACGAGGGACCACAGTCGTCAGTTGGATTATTGCCTTTTTGCAATAAATGGCTTTTTCTTTTGATTCCATTGATGTACAGTATATAATTTGCAGTTATCTCCAGTTTGAAACTGTCACTCCCTCCTAGGATAATCAAAGATAAAAGTACGGTGTCCCAATTTGTATTTGTGTGCCAGCTTCGACTGTTTATGTCCCGTAACGGTTGTTCACCCCCTGCTGAGTTTGCACCACCTCACGTAATATCACATTGCCCCTCCAACAAGCATGAATTTCGTTCGATATTGCTCGCCACTTCTACTGGAAGACGCTTGCTCATCGATTTACGACACACGGAGGCGGAAATCACAGCGTCGGACCGAATTGCAATGGATACTGTAGTGGCTGTGCGTTTAACTGCTATCATTCTAACTTAAGCATGCAGATGGTTGTTCTCTGGCAAAAACATTGAATATTTGTCCCAGAGGAACGTTCTTTTTCTTGGTGTACTACAGTAAAGTAGTATGTATATTGGCTACAGTAATGGGGAGCAAAGAATATTAGCTTCTCTGTAGAGGCGCACTTATGGCAATTTTAGAGACAGATGATACCGTTGAGTCACAGTTGGAGAGTTGGTGGCACACAAAATATTTTTATCTTGCTGGTGCAGCCATAACAAGAAATACATTACAGTCAGTGCTCTTAAAGAGGCAATGTGTCATATTTGAAACACTAGATGTTGCTGCATTGTGCTGTGCAACCGAAAATGAGTCCTACAAAGCACAGGAATACAAACTGCGGACACCGAAAGTGACTAAACCACACCATTTTCTTTTCCTTTTTCCAGCCTTTCACAGCCTTTTTGCATTTTGGGGGGTAACCGTAGCAGATGACTGACTATACACAATTTATCTTTAAGGTATTTTAAAGGGTCATACAGTTACTACACTGTAAATTAAAATAATATAACCAGAGTCAAGTCAAGTAATTTTTATTTGTATAGCCCTTAATCACAAAGAGTCTCAAAGGACCGCACAGGTTATTGCACAGACTATTATTTCAGACTATTATTACACCATCCCCTGATCTGAAACCAACATGAGGGCAAGGAAAAATTCAAAAACCTCAACATGAGGAAAATGAAGACACCTTGAGAAGGGACCGCACATGTGGTAATCCCCCTTTCAGGATGACCACGCTGCAATGGATGATGCAATTACAAATAATACAGAGATATTGTCAACAAAAAATATAGGTTATCCATATGCTATAGGAAAAGAACAGTTTTTTAAACATTATTTTATTTTTAAGTTATCGCTGTATTTATAATTAATTTATTCATCTGCCAAGTGATATAATTTTTTTATGTGGGTTTTTATTTTATTTACTAATACATCATTATTAACATAAATTATTAATATTAATTTCAAATGGGTATGAGAATTTTTGATGAATTCCATTTTTTATTTCAAAGTTAACTGTTAAAAAAGTTAACACATAAAATGCTACTCTGCTATTGGTTTGTGTCATGGCCTCACAAAATTTCTGATTTCCTTTTGGCTGAACTACTTCCCACAACGGCATTCTCTTCCTTCAGTTCAGAATCTTGCATGCAATATAATACTGTATGTTTTTGTACTGTATTTATAGACAAGGGAAATCTTTTGAGGGCATTTGATAATAAATACTTTCCATTGTATGAGAGAAATATAGTCTTTATTAGCTCATAGCATAATGGAATCTGCCCTATCATTTTCCTCATTATTTACTGGAAAAAATGCTAAATTTCCTAGCTAGTTAAACAAACGTTTATTTTTGTAGTGTTTGTGCAATATAGTAAACCGCGGGATACAGTGACACCTCTGCTATACAACCTCAACAAATAATTTTGCATGCCCAAAAACGTGTACATCCAAACTTTCCTGTTTTGGTGTCTATGTATAGTACCGTCACTGAGCTGATTGTCTGCAATTGGTTGATGTCATAAAACAATACCGGTCTGCTCTCGCTTTGTGTCACAGCACCATGAAAATATCGAAATGCTATTGGCTGAACTACCCTCCACAATGCTTTCCCCTTTCACCCTGACTTTGTTTAAAGTTAGCTGAGTTAGCCAGTAAACTGTTCATAAAATATGAATAAGACTCAAGGCAAAACAAAACTAATGTCTGTGATATACTGTACAGTTGTTGTGTGTTCAAGTTGATAAAAACATCAACTTTTGATAATATCTTCTCAATTTATTCATGCAAAGTGCATATTTTTCACCTAAATTACCTAAAAAAACCCTCAAGGTTAGGGTTTTACCGTAGTACAGCAAAATATTGATTGTAATCTAATCCGGGTTGCGGTGGTGAGAGGGCATAAACTTTAGCCACTGTACCACCATTGATATTTATGATGTATAAAATTGCACTGACATTTATCTCATAACCAAAAATCAGGGGTTTGCATTATATATAAATACCGTATTTCTATGATGAAGAGGCCAAGACATGAGCTCGAATGGAAGGGTAGGGGGCTCAGGTACAATAAGTTATTTTATCAGTCAGCTCTGAATGCTCCTGGGAAATGTAAAATAAACAAAAAGATAGGAGTGAGGGGGCAAATACTTTTTTTCTGTGGACCCCAAGAGTTTGTATTAGCAATGAGGAACATCTTTCACTCAGACCGAAGCTCTCGGCTATCCTGCCCACACCAGAATCGGATGAGTTTTAAAATAAATCTTCTTGTTCTTTTTTCTTCTAACTCTTGCACTGGACAATTCTGGTTTGAACTCCGCCTGAACCCAGAGCGTGTGGCTGACTAATACATTCATTTGCCTTGTGGAAACACGCGGTAGAGATGTAGGAAATTGTCGGTTTTGACAACTTCAGCACCGTGTTAACAGAAGATGCCCAGTCATGCGCAATAAGACGGAAACCAGCAGGCTGCTGACAGTATACGTTTCTGCTTTAATATGAATTAATTCATAAATATTCATAACCCTTCTGATAGCCCACTTCACCGTGCAGGAACGTTTCGCATACACTGGGGTACAGATTCTTTTTGGGTGTAATTTCCGCCAAAATATCAGTACTTGCAACCAAGTGCCTTTAGAGTACCACCTACCCACCGCGGTAATGTTTCTCAACCTTTTTCAAACAAAGGCACACATTTTTTCCATTCAAAATATCTCAATCCACAATATCTCCACCAGCTTAATGTTTTTTTTAAATCTTAAAGGGACATTGTGTATTTTTTCCCACTGTCGTGATAACTCATTACACTCACATGTGCCTGCTTGTTTGGCGCCAGCTGCTACTGGTTACCTGATTGGTTCCCCGTCCAACTTAAGCTCAGTCCTTTCACTTGCCTGTTGTCAGTCCGTCATCAAACCTCTGTTTTCACAAGGTAAGCATTTTTGACTCTGACTCCCGTCAGTCCCGTTTTGTCTCCCGTTTCCACCCGTTCCTGATTTCCCCGTTTGTTTCTTACAACAACACGTTGTTTTGACCCCAACCACGTTTTGATCCCCCGTCCGGGCTAACAACCCGTTTTCTGACCCCGACCACGTTCTGATCTCCCGTCCCGGCTAACGACCTGTTTTTCCGTCAATCTACACCACGATCTCCAGCTCCGGAAGATCCACTTCCGCATTCGGAACACGTTCCGATCCCGTGAGCGGCTTGCTTCCCGCGTCCAGCGAGCACCGGATCGTTGGCGCCGCCTTTCTTCTATATTTCAATAAACTTGTGAATAACATTACATATCTGGGCCCAAAAATATGCGTGAAGGGAAATGCTTCACACAAACGCAGAGGCTTCAAGATAATTCATTTCCTCGACTATGGCATATTGTGGAAAGAAAAATATATAACGTGCTTGATGCATGCAAAAAATCCATCCATCCATTATCTGTACCGCTTATCCTCAGCAGGGTCGCGGGGGCATGCAAAAAATTATCCTCTGAATACAAAACCGTATTTATTTGAGGGTTTTTTCCACATTAATTGTTCTGTGTTACTTTGTCTATGTTTGTGCTTATGCAACAAGTGAAAATGTGAAATAATGTGGTCAATTAAAATGCTCATGCATTTTTATTGAAACAATATTATTCTTTGCAAAGATTTTAGACTCAAGCGTTTTGTTTTTTCCCAGATACTTTCAACTCCTTAAAGAATCCCTTTGAACAGGATGAGATGAATATATTTCTGTGATTCCCAGTACCGAAGGGGACTTTCAAAACTGGGGATGTTTGGTGTTCCAAGATACTTTTGCACCTCAACTGTTTTTCTGTGACATTTGACATGGTAGGTAGATTGAGGTATCAATATGATGACACAGTTTACTTTCTAGTAAAGGTGAAGCCATAGTGTTTCTTTGCCACGTTATTTCAAACTCCATTCAAACCTGATGAATCATTTTCTTAAACCGTCACGTTGTACACTCTCTTCGCGGGGCTTCAAAAGTCACCATGTATGTCGTGAACAAAAGCATCGACTCGCCGTTCATAAACCACACAATTACATTAGTCGGCAAATACTTCAGGGATTCGACTTGGTAAGCATATCACTACTGGACATAATTGAGCACCATCTTGCAGCTACAGGTACCCCAACACTTCAAAAAGCCTGGGAGGAAAAAAAGAGAAGGAAAATGGTGCATTTTTGTCACTTTCGGTCTCCTCAATTTGTATTACCCCTTTGTTCTTGGTAGCACTCACCAACCTTTTTGAAGCTGAGGACAACTTTTTGTTTCTGATTAGCCCGAAGGGCTACCATCTTGATATGCATTGCTTAAACATCAACTTATATTGTTACTATCTTGTTACCATGTTATAACCTTTAAGTAGTCATTATAACTAAATTGACAGTATAAAGTTGTTCTTACATTTGTGGTCAGCGTATATATATATATATATATATATATATATATATATATATATATATATATATATATATATATATATATATATATATATATATATATATATATATAGTTATATATATGTTCTCCATTATCTGCACCTCATTAGGCTTGGGGGGGTGCTGGAGCCCATCCCAGCCATATTCGGGTCTTGGGCAGGGGACACCCTGACCACCCTGAATGCGGGTTTAAGCGAAGGAGGATTAGACATCAGTGTTGTCTGCTTACGTGTGAGCGTTGCTGCACTTTGAAGACTTTGACTCGACATTTCGGTCAAGAGTGGTCACAAAGGAGGTGAAGAGGAAAAACGATGCTAGTTGCGAATGAGACTTTGGGCAGTTCTGAGTGGGGACAGATTTCTGCTCTAGTTGCTTCGCCCCCGGCCGCTTATCCAATCAGAAGGCGCAGGTTGTGTAGCGTCAGAGACAGAAGGCAAAAGGGGTAAAAAAAAAAAGCATGGCTCCGCTGTTGTTCGGTGTTGTGCTTGGTAATCGGCGCGTAGAATAAGTAAAAAAGACAGATACCGATATCCATCAAATTCCCAAATGTCGGTGCCGATAATCGGCCCGCCCAATAATCGGTCGACCTCTATTAATTGCATAAATAAATATGCATTCAAAGACTTGAGCTGGTCCAGTGAAGTAGCAGGTGGATCCAGATTGATTGATTGATTGATTATTTTTTTATTATTTTTCCACTATTTATTATATGCAAGGTGAAAAGAAGGAAAACAAGGGCAGAGAAGGAAAAAGCAAGCTTGTCTTGTCCCTTTAGCAACCAAAACACTTTTCATCGAATCAGAATTTATAACAAGGCATTTTGAGTATCCTAGATCACTTCTCATCAACGCACAAGAGAAGTAATCAGATATGTAAATATCAAATCAGCATAATCATGTATAGCACAATATGTCAAATTCATGTTCAACTTCATGTTTGCCTTGACATCTCACCCCCATTTTTGATCGTTATTTTCTCTTTTTCCTCCTTTCCTGATTTTTTTTTTGTGTGTGTCTTTATTTTCTACTAGAAGAGCCAGAAGTCAGTCTTGAAACCAGTCTTGCTGGTCAATCAGTCAGTGTTTTCTATTTTGACGTTTAAGACCTCGGACTTGAACTTGTTGTAGAGGTCGGCTTTTAGCTTGCTTAAGGCCTTTTCGAGTGATGTGGTCTGTTCTCCAAGGCTGTTGGCCAAAAGGGCATCGCGGCGTTGAAGTAAGACGCCTGCTGCGCCAATCTGATCTCTGAGCAGTCGATCAAGCATTTGCCTCAGCCGTATCCACTGATTTCACATAAAAACACAAGCAAAAATTCCTAGATGGGAGAGGAAATTGTGACAACAGATTAATGGATTTAAAAACTTCCACTTGACAGGATTGCTATGCCCTTAGAAGAGTACTTGCTTTATTTTTAAACAACGATCCGATCGCCATTTGACCATGCAACTAAACAAGGATTGCGATGTGTGTATCTACTTCATATTTTTGGATATTAGCAAGCTTCGATTCCATTTTTATGTCCATTTGCTTTTCCCTTTTGGGGACCGATACTCAACAAATACATTACAAAAATACAGTAATGTATTTCCCACTCACAAAGTCTTTATGTAGCACACAACATTCTGAACTGAAGGGGAAAATATTATGGGAAGTAGTTCAGCCGATGGTGTACATGTATCAGCATTTTCATGATGCCATGTTGCAAATGTTTATCAATAACAACAAAAATTTGAAAGACTTACCTGTCACAGTCATACACAACAAATATTGAAATTTGCACAAATTTGGCAGTTAAATATGTTTTGGGTAATGACATCTAGTGGGGGAAATGCTGTGGTTGGGTGAAAGAACATCTCACTCCACATCGTAACATGAAAACATCTTAAGATAGGGATACTGTAACCTGGGGTCAACTATGTACAGTGAATAAAATATGTATTTCAACACCCACTTAGGAATCATAGAGGGGTCATGAAGAGATAAACTAAAAAGAAAAATCCAGAAATGACAATGCATGATTCTTTTTTAACGATTTATTTGTGTGGTCTAGCTGCAAATATGTATTTGAACACCTGAGAAAATTAAATATTAATATTTGGTACAATAGCCATTGTTTGCTATTACAGAGGTCAAACGTTTCCTGTAGTCTTTCATCAGGTTTGCACACATTGCAGGAGGGTACTTGGACCACTCTTCCACTCAGATCTTCTCTAGATCAATCAGGTTTCTGGGTTGTCGCTGAGAAACACGATTTTCGATTTCAGTCAGGTCTGGAGACTGGCTGGGCCATGCTAGAACCTTGACGTGATTCTTACAGAACCACTCCTAGGTTTTATTGACAGTGTGCTTCGAGTCTTTGTCGTGTTGGAAGACCCGGCCACGACCCATCTTCAATGATAGATGGATAGAGATAGATAGATACTTTATTCATCCCCACAGGGAAATTCACAGTGCTCTGACTGAGGGAAGCAGGTGGTTCCCTAAAATCTCACAATACATGGCCCCAGTAATCCTTCCTTTAATGCAGTGCACTCGTCCTGTCCCATGTGCAGGAAAAAAAAAACAAAGCATGATACTAGCACCCCAAGCTTCAGAGTAGGGATGGCGTTCTTCGGATTGTACTCTTTATTCTTCTTCCTCCAAACACGCTAAGTGTAATAATGACCAAAACGTTCTATTTTGGTCTCATCTGACCACAAAACTTTCTCCCATGAAACCTCTCTATCATGCAAATGGTCATATGCAAACTTAAGACGGGCCTTGACATGCTGGTTTCAGCAGGGGAACCTTTCGTGCCATGCATGATTTCATAGAAACCGTGGTCCCAGCTCATTTCAGGTCATTGACCAACTCCTGTCGTGTAGTTCCGGGCTGATTCCTCACCTTTCTTAGAATCATTGAGACCCCACGAGGGGATATCTTGCATGGGGCTCCACTCAGATTGAGATTGACCGTTATGTTTAGCTTCTCCCATTTTGTAATGATTGCTCCAACAGTAGACCTATTTTCACCAAGTTGCATAGCAATTGCTCCATAGCCCTTTCCAGCCTTGTGGAGGTGTATAATTTTGTCTCTGGTTTAATTGGACAGCACTGTGGTCTTCGCCATGTTACCAGTTAAAGTCTCACTGATTGTATGGGGTGGACAGGTGTCTTTATGCAGCTAACCACCTTAAATAGGTGCATCTGATTCAGGATGATACATGGACTGTAGGCAGTCAGAATTCTAGATGATACACAGGTGTTGTTTTGTATTGTATTGTATTCTTAAACAAATGATGTATAAATATGTGTATCCCTCTTAGAGGACAGTTATTGTAAACAAAAATTTACATCACAATGACTCGGCTATTTTTTAGAAATTATATGCTAAGTGGTTTTTATTCATTATCTGCTAATTATTTTACGGCCGGCACAGACTAATCCTTTTGCAATTGCCTATCGATTATTCCATTGATCACTAGAGTAATCGCCCCCAACTCTGCCATTTTAGTTATCAATGAAAGTGAATTGATTTATTTTTATTCGGGTATTGCTAAATCAGTACCAAAAAATGGCACAACAGGCTTCATTTATCTGTTGTTGTATTCTTACATAAAAAGAAAACTTGTCTATGTTAAAAACAAGCTATCATGTTGTCGTCCTCCTGATGTTTTTATCATTGCTGGACACATTAATTGTTGGGCGGTCCACTCAAAGTTTGCACCCACAAATTTTCCTCCTTTTAGCTGTCGAGAAAAACAAACGACTATCAGTCAAGATGATTATCATTCAGGTTATGTATGCTGAATCCTAACCACTGGACGTGCTCACAAGCAATTTACAGAATGAAATTTGAATGAGTTTGACTTCATATATCTTCAATGGCCTGCTTCTGAGTTGGCTTGTGACCATGGCAGTGAATGGCAGTTCCCACTAAGCCCTTACTGTTTATGTTTTTTTAGTTTGTTTTTCTGGAAAAGGGTTCATATAATTAGAGCACGGTAACTAAAATTACATGCAGGGAATATTTCAACTGACTGCAATCTGAATGAATCATTTACATGACTAAAAAAATGCTCTGCCCCCTGATATTCTATCCTCAACCTCAATGGAACTGTTTATATCTAGGCTTAAAATACTTCTATTCTATAGCATATGAATAACCTATATTCTATGTTGACAATATCTGTTTATTATTTGTTATTACAACATCCATTGCAGCCTGGTTATCCTGGAAGGGGGATTACCTCATGTGCAGTCCCTTCTCAAGGTTTCTTCGTTTTCCTCATGTTGAGGTTTTTAAGTTTTTCCTTGCCCTTATGAAGGTTTTAGATCAAGGGATAGTGTGATCATAGTCTATGGTTTACTATAATCTGCGGTCTGTAAAGCCCTTTGAGACTCCTTGTGCTTAAGGGCTGTATAAATAATCCCTCGTTTATCGGTTAATGGAGACCTCCCCTTGAGAAATGCAAAAATCCGCAAAGTAGGCCCCCATTTTTAACATGCGCTCTCCCAGCCCCCTTAGTCAATCAGGAATAATGGATCACAGATGCACGGGTGCTGTTCATTTTTCATGGAAAGAATGGAAAAAAGACCCCACGCATAACACAAATGATATCTCTCGGCACCTGTTCTCAGCAGTGGTTGCCTGGTAATAATGGATCACGGCCAATAGTGCAGTTCATATTAGGCTGGCCACAGTGGCACGTTTCTGTTACCCAAACCCCCAAAATGTCCTCTGCCGACCCCTACTCTCAGCAATAGTCAACAAGGGATAATGCATCATGGTACATTTCATTTTAGACAGGCCATAACGGCACGCCTTGCAACAATATTTGCCCTCAGCTGGTCCCCGCTCACAGTATTATATGATCAGGGATAATGGATGGTGGCTGCACGAGTGCAGCTCACTTTTTGTTGGACAGAATTGCAAAAGACAGCTGCCACATGTCACACAAATGTATTCTACGAGCCCTGCTTTCAGCAATAATTAACTGGTGATAAATGATTGTAGCCACAACTTTAAATTTAATCTTAGGTGAGCCAGAATGAGTGTAATTCATTTTACACAGGAATAACAGCTAAAAAAAAGCCACCATGCCCGACTAAGGCGCACTCTGGCTGTCTAACGCTCGCAGCATTACGTGATTGGGAATAATGGACCGTGAAGTTCTTTTTTTTCAGAAATCATTGCAAAAAAAGAGCACCCATTCAAATGTGGCACGGTAGAGTGGGCTTTTGTCAGGCCTGAAAGGCTCTTTTGTTGCTGTTATTTCCGCATTAAATGAACTGCACTCGTGCAACCACAGTCCATTACCTATAATCCCATACTGCTGCCAGAGGGGACTGCCTGATTCACTTTTGTCGTGAAATGCAATTGTGACCACAATACATTATCCCTGGTTGATTATTGCTGAGAGCAGAGGATGGCAGAGCCCCTTTTTCAGTTTTGGTTGTTGAAGCATGGTATTGTTGACCACCTAAAATGAACCGCACTGTTTTGGCCCTCATCCATTAAACCCCAATCAACTGCTGAGAGCAGGGGGCGCGAGAGGAAATTTGTATCATGCGTGGCAGCTCTTTGTTCCTGCCCTTTCTGCTTAAAATCAACAGAACCTATTATTTCAGGTTGACTATTGCTGGGAGGGGGGCCAGCCAGTGTGCGTGATAAAAATGGATCATGGGTGTTTTACATCACTTTTCGGATATCACAGGGGGTTCTGGTCCCTATTGCCCACAATAAAAGAGATTACAGTAGTCTGTCGGTAGAAACGTATTTATAATAATCTGCTAATAAACATGGAGAAATACCTTGAAATATCAATTATTTCCCATTCTTTCTGCCTAAAAAGAACAGTACCCATTTGCCTGCAGATGTTTAAAACAGGAATAGGGATTTACTGCGCGGGCTGCCTGTTAACCACTTTAAACCAGGCATTACAGTATCATCTGCAAGTAAACATCCCCTGGGATATATGTGGCAACTATTTTCGGGGACCAAAAGGAGGGTAATCTAACCAAATTTTATTTTAACCCACCGGGTATCATGTCCGGTGCAACATACTTCCAGTTTTCCATTTCCAAACGATTGCGCTCAATTTGGTACACGCTGTTGTTCCTACAGTGTGCACAATGACTTGTTTTGACAAGGTCCCACCATCCCACGAGTGTTCTCCTGACAGCCTTAAAAGCATTCAGCACTCAAGACTGCCGTGTTTTTCTACTATACAGGCGGACCCTTTCTGAGATTAATTACCATAATATTTGACTGCAGAGAAAAAGACCTATGCTTACACATGTTGAGCATAGTGAAACCCAGATACCGTAAACTATTTATTGTGTTTAATTGGTATAAGAACCCCTACGATATCCGAAAATCCACAAACGAGCTTTTTTAACATACATCTGCGTGCTGAAATACTCAGATCTGAGATAATGGATCAAGGCCGCATGAGTGCTGTTCATTTTAGGAGGAGAAGACAGTAAAAACGAGATATTACACATGAAAGTATTTTTATCTTTTCAGGCCAAGCTCCTAGAAACATGCGATTGGGGATAATGAATCCTGACCGCACTAGTGCGTTTAACTATTTCGTGTGCTGTCAAATAACCAGCACGTCCAACAAAAATTTGGCATTTTTTTCCTCATGCTTTTTTATTGCATTTCAAGCATTTTGTATTTAATTTAAAACACAGCTAATTAAGTATTGATTTGTTTTTTCTGGTCATTTTGTTTAAAAAAAAAAAAGTAAACATATTTTTGTATTTCTGGTTTAAACTACCATTGATCCATTATATTTGAAAAGTGGATTTTCTTTTCTTTATTTGGGTCACAGCTTGTAATTAGGGAGAGACCAGTCAAGAAACACTGATCTAAAGCAATGGTGTTCTGGTAGGTAATTGTCACAAGCCAGCCTTCGTTTTTACTCAGTTTTATTGAGAAAGAGAAAAAAAAGAAAGAACTTGCTTCCACGATCCGATGATCGTCGGACACGGGTAACTCATGGCAGGAACGCGGAAGTGGCACTTCTGTGTCGAGCGAGGATAGTCCTGGGCGGCGGGAAAGCTGATCGATAGCCTGGACGGGGGAGCAAGGACAGTAACGAGTCCAGAAAAGAAGGTCGGCAACATGTATCAGGCAGGAAACAGGGCAAAACAGGTCGATGGCCAGGATGGAAGAGCAGGGCAGAAACAGGTCCAGAAACAGGTCGGCAACAGGTAACAGGCAGGAGAAAACAGGACAGGAGATTGTCGGAAGGTACGAAGCTTGCCTAGCAAAAGCGTAGGTTCGCAGGACGGTCTGACAGCTTCCTCTTGGAAGCCGGGGGTTTAAAAGGAGTCAGGGAACCAATCAGCGCTCAGGGCTGTTGGCGCCAACGGGGCAGCCGCAGGTACCCCGAATCAGTAATCATGACAGTAATTGATGACACACTAACCGCTGTGGCCCAGGTTCCATTTTTGTTGCATACAATACATTCCGATATTTTGTTTTGGATCAATCAAAACAGTAGTACACTGTCAAATTGTGTAGTAATGCACATGTATAACTACTGTATGCATTGCCATAGGTCCGCCCTATATGGTACTTTTGTGTCAGTTTATCAACAATAAAAATATGGATGTCTCAAGTGACTGTTCAGAGGGGGTCTCATGGCTGTAACGAGCACAAGGTTGGTTGATTTGCTCTTTTGAAGTGGCGCAGCCGCTTAACAAGGCCGCTTCGGCATGGGGAAGTGTTGCAAAGCAATAGTGGGAAGCACTTGGGAGCAAGAATTGATTGTCTTAGAAATCAATGGTTATCACATCAGGCAGATGCTTGCTTCTCTCAACCACAGAATCGCTGCTGTTGAGAATAAGTCAGTGTTTGATTTTTGCTTAGACCACTTTTTCCCCCATAAGCATTTAATGCTTGATGGGGGTGCCTATTGTAAACTCACCTCAAGGAAGTTAACATACATGATAGTGTTAGAGCACATGTGTCAAACTCCCGGCCCGCCGTCTAATCATATCCAGCCCGCAAGACCATTTTACATTATTGTTATTAATGGCCCGTCAATATGAACAACGCCGCCTCATTCCTGGACATCATATTCTGACGTTTTAGTCACTTTACCTATTCCTTCATATATGACGTATACTACACTATATACCAGGGGTCGGGAACCTATGGCTCGCGAGCCAGATATGGCTTTTTCTATGAGTACCTGTGGCTCAGAGACAAATTTAATTGCATGCAAATTTTCTCCAACTCTTTCAAAACTTGGGCCTTCGATCCTGTTCAGATACACGCAAAGCCAAAAACTGATTAGAATAGCAGTACTTTTCAGAATATATAGGGCACGTTTTCACCACAATTTACGGTCAAGGTGTCACACAAAAAAAACCTGTTTTGGCTGTACAACGCTAAATAATCTTTTATATAAAAGCTAACTATATAATCTGTGTTCAGTGTTCAGATACTTTTTGATGAATCCAGGAACAAATTGTAAATATAATAGTAATAATAATAATTTCCTTTGTATTGTCATTCTTTGTAACAATGTACACAGAACAAAATGTCGATACACCTGACCCGTTGTAGCGAGTCGATGCAGCCGCAGCCAGAGGGCGCCGCCAATATACCAATTAGGTATGTCTCGGTCGAGGCGCGAACCAGCGACCTGCCAGTCTCAAAGCGGGCACACTACCATCTAGGCTAAAACACCGGAAGATAACTTAAAGTTATTTGATTGGGTGAGTGGGAGGAAAGGGTGGAGCTACGCAAAAAGTGCAAGCACTCCCTCCCGTCTGCGCCAAATGTAAGCACATCAGGCTCCCTGTTCTCAGAATGTTGTGACGTTTTTACAAAATAATTTGTGTAGCATTTTCATATTTTTTACTTTTGACAGGAGATATATTTTAATGTTAAGTTGTTTAAGTTAAGTTCTAAGTTGTATAATTTAACAAGATTTTTTTATTTACAGCAAAATAATAAATACTGTATAAGTGATTTAAGGATTAAATTTAATATTCTTGTCTGTTTTTATTCATATTTATGTTCCGAAAACATTCAGTTTAAGTGTGTTCAAAAAATGTTTATCCTGGTTGGCCGGCGACCTTAAGTGTGTTTTGAATTTTGGCCCCTTGTGCAATTGAGTTTGAAATCGCTGTGTTAAAGGGACTTAAGCAATGTGGGATAAGTAGGATAAGTGCTGATTTGTGGTATATTATGTATACGGTTTTGGTGGCTTAAGACAAAAAACACACACACACACACACATATATATATATATATATATATATATATATATATATATATATATATATATATATATATATATATATATATATATATATATATATATATATATATATATATATATATATATATATATATATATATTCATATATCAGTGTCTGAAAAAAGTTACCCGACACCAGGGCAGACAACTCTGAAAAGTTGCCTGCCCGGCCATAAAGTTGCCTGCCTCATTTTTCACCACTTGGAACACAATAAGACTATCCATCGTAAAAAAAAAAAACATTGTTGCAAAGTATTAAGGATTGACAATCAGAATATATAACAAAAACACTTTAAAATTAAGTTTATTATAAATCTACTTATACCATTCATTGCACGTATATGACATCACTGTTTTCCATCTGCCATCAGTATGTACCTGTATTTACTCATCTCCATTCAAGCAATGTTTGCGTTGCGTCGTCTGCTACAAGCTACGTAAACTCCTCTTTCCACGATGCTTTTAATGTACGTTTACGTTTTGATGCGCCAAATTTTGCTCCTTTTGAATCTTTCTTCTGGGGCTGAGGTTTTGGCCTGATTCTTAACCACTACTCCATTTTTCTTGTGTTCTCTGTGCCTCCACTTTGGAAAATGAAATGCAAATGCTCGACCTTATAACGCTCAGGAAAGTCTGGAAGCACGAAGTTATTCGATGCAGGCTTCTGATTGGCTGCCGAGTATGCAAATTGCCAAACGAACCGAAATCCCGAAACTTCCAAACCGAACGAAGATTTCGAAATCGTAATAAAGCAAACGTTTGATTTGAAAAAATTAAAATAAAAATAAAAACGAAAGATTTTTTTTTTCTTTCGTGAAAAAGTTGTCGGCCACCCGGGCAAAAATGTTGTGTAAGTTGTACGCTCGACGTAAAAAATGCACGCCCCAGACACTGTGTATATATATAGTCTTCCAGTTTGGGGGTTAATGCCCCGAATGCCCCCACTACCACGAGGACCACTGGATTTTGATGCCCCACAGGATCTTGGACCTGTTGTTCTCAGTGACCTTCTGTGGTAATGTCCAGTCATGTTTATTTCTCTAGCCCTTAATCACAAGGAGTCTCAAAGGGCTGTACAGACCACAGATTAGTGCAAACTACAGACTATTATGACACCATCCCCCCCTTCTATGCAATAGTGGTTGCAGATGTTCCTTTGTACAATCACAGCTACTTAACTGTGCCTCTCCACCTATGCTGATCCAGCCAGCATCATACACCCGGACACAATGTGATGGACAGTTTTAGGGGCATATTTGTACAGTCTGCACCTTGGGTTTGATCAACTGCGGTAGATCCAGGCCTCTATGTCTCTCTCTCTCTTTTCTCTTGCTCTCTCTCTCTCTCTCTCTCTCTCTCTCTCTCTCTCTCTCTCTCTCTCTTATATATCTCATCTCATCTCATTAGCTGCACCGCTTATCCTCAGTAGGGTAGCGGGCTCTTTATATATATATATATATATATATATATATATATATATATATATATATATATATATATATATATATCCGGTGCAGATGGATGGATGGATATACCGGGGGTGCTATCTTCGGGCAGTGGGCTGGGCACACAGACAATTCGCTCGCTCATTCAAGACCAACGGACAATTTGGACCAGCCAATTAACCTAACATGCATGTTTTTGGAATGTGCAAGCAAGTACGGGGGGAACATGCAAACTCCAAACACGAGGTTCGATCTCATGACCTCAGAACTGTGCCGTACCCACGCTAACCACTGCGCCGACGTGCTGCCATAGATACATATAAATATATATATATATATATATGTGTATATATATATATATATAGAGAGAGAGAGAGAGAGAGAGAGAGAGAGAGAGAGAGAGAGAGAGAGAGAGAGAGAGAGAGAGAGAGAGAGAGAGAGAGAGAGAGAGAGAGAGAGAGAGAGAGAGAGAGAGAGAGAGAGAGAGAGAGAGATTTTAAGAGAGAGAGAGTGTGTGTGAGAGAGGATGAGTATTATTGTTTCAACCATTTTTCATGTAAACCGTTTTAGAATCAGATTAATTCGAATTTGGGACTTTTGTGACACTCATGTTTTTTTTTCTGTGCATCCACAGTGCCTCCGGTTCTTTCAGTTTCCCAACAGTCCTTCAACGCAACCGCTGACTACCAGGAGTCGGTCACTTTTACCTGCATCACTTCTGGATCTCCTGATCCTCTCGTGACATGGCACAGGTACTTACGGGACGCTGTTTGAGAAGTAAATCATATTTGCTCTCACATATAACATAGTACTTTAAGACGTGTACTATTACAGTATACTCTCATATAGACACAGTCATGCTTATGGACAAACACTACTCTACTCTTTCATGCATACTGTTATATTCTCATACACACTTCTATCTCACACGTACTACTGTACTCTCATACGCACACTACTATAGTCTTTCACACATATTACGATTTTTTTATGCACACATTTTAGATTCTCTTACAAATACAGCAGGGGAAATGAGTATTAAGTCAACCACTAATCGTGCAAGTTCTCCTACTTGAAAATATTAGTAAGGCCTGCAACTGTCAACATATGTTAACCGCAACCATGAGAAAAAACAAAAAACTCATTCTATTGTAATAAACGGGTCCATGTATCGAGATATTTTTGAAGATCTCCGTCCTCTGATAAGGGAATTAAAAATGAGACGTGGCTGGGTCATTCCTCATGACAATGATGCCTAACACACAAGCATTGGAAAAAAAAGCATTTCATTGTCCTGGAGTGGCCTGGTCAGTCTCCAGATCTTAACCCCATTGGAGTTGAAAGTCTGTATGTCCCAATGATAGCCCCCAAACATCACTGCTCTAAAAGAGAACTGCATGGAGGAATGGGCCAAAATGCCAAAAACACTGTGTGAGAGGCTTGTGAAGCCTTACAGAAAACGTTTGGCCTCTGTCAAAGGGTATGTCACAAAGTAGTGGGATGAACTTTTGGTATTGACAAAATACTTATTTTCCACCATGATTTGCAAATATAATATTAAACTAGACAATTCCCGCGGCAATTGTAAGAGTTGTGATTGATCTGGAAGATGATCCGGGGATAAAACATAAAGTTATTAACTGGGAAAGCTGTATTTATACATTTTTACTTGGTTCTGTGGGGGGACTCTCTCTGTCGTCATCAAAGCCAGTAGTGCACACTTTAAGACAGCGACATACTGGCTTGCCCTAATGCATTTGTAATCACCGTAATCTCCCTCAAAGGATGATTGCTAAAATGTCCTACCCGTGCACTGAAATTAGGCATTATAGAAAAGTTAAAAGGTTTCTTTAAAGGCCAGGCTCAACTACGTTTCATGGTGGATAAAATTGCAACAAACGCTGAAAAAATAAATACTTTGATTTTGATTTGTGCCAGCCCAACCCATTGCCGACAGTGTTTACAGCTAGCTTGTGCTAATACTTGGGCTGGCTATGCCAGCCTTAAACTTTGCTAGCAATGGACAAAGCTGTTAGCATCTTCGCACGAGCATCCACTCTTCGGAATTCACCATTTACCCATGATTAAAGGTAATGTGAGTTGGGCCCCCTCAAGCCACCTTGGACAGGCCCTGTTCACTTTGACTACCCTCTGTTAAAGGCCTGTTTACCATGGCACCAAATTGTATTGAATAGGCCCATGTATTCTGGATGGGAGACTCTCAAAATAAATTAGTCCGGATGGGGACATTTTTGGTCTCCTTGCGTGGCCCCGGAGACACGTATCGCTTATCCAAATGGCAAAACAGGAGTCCCAGTCGAGCTGGAATTTTTGATGTATAATTCGTCATGGTTCTCTAAAAAAACTGGAAGGAGAAGCGAGACAAAGTTTTATCCAGCAGGATTTTAAGTAAATACTAGACATTTCCCGCGGCAATTGTAAGAGTTGTGATTGATCTGGAAGATGATCCCGGTATGTATATATAACCCCGGTTGTTAGCATTATGAGTTAGCATAAAGTTTTTAGATCAGAGAGATTTTTCTGTCATTTTTTACTTGGTTCTTGCGGGGCCCCGGAGACTCGTATTGAACATCTGTATTGTCGCAGAAGAGTCATGATTCGGCCGGAATTTTTGGTATATGAATCGTTGGGCTACTCCAAAAGCTCTGAGAGGAGAGGCCCGTCAAAAATTGGCGGAAGAAGATAGATATAATAATAAAAAGATCTTGGGGGATTATAATAGTTCGCAGGAACAACTACATTGCCCTGTGCTTACAGCACTTGGCAATGTAGTTGTGCCTTGCTGAAGCAATCACAACTAAAAATCAAACAATGTGATTATTTATCCCCCACATTCTGTCTCTCATGGTTGACGTTTAAGTGCATTGACATTTACAAACCTCTCGAATATTATGAAGTAAACCTAAACTAGTTGTTGACTAAATACATAATTACCCCACTATATTACTATACTGTCTTAGACACATTACTATGCTGTCACACACATATTACTATACTCTCTCACATGTACTACTATACTCTCTCACACACTACTAGCCTTTGTGACTCTGGGGAGTTTAAACCCTCCCCAACATGCCAGTGGTACAGAAATGGTGCATTGGGGAAACGTGGTTGGAGAATATTTGGCCACATTGTCTCAAGATTAAAAGGGAATACATAACTGATATTCACAACTGAGCACCAATTGAAAGGAAAAGTTGTGCCATTTCCCTTTGGTGCGTCTAATTATTTGATGGTAATGGGAGGTAAAAGTCTTACATTTATTTTCATCTTTTGGTATTGATCTGCTATGCACTTTGATCATGCATCTGCACTGCAGCTTGCTGTTGTAATAATCTACAACATGAATCACCTATAATGAAGTTACAGTGGCCAATAGTAGTAATAGTATATGTTCATATGGATAATTACCATCACAAACATATATAATTCTAAAGGAAAAAGGACATTTTATTTACCGTTGGTGCAACGTGTCTTGAGCTGGTCTAGTGGAGTAGCGGGTGCATGCTGAATGCTTCGAAGACAGAAAATAAGAACTGATGTTAAACACTTCATCTGCAAAATGCCCTTAATAATAGTCCCGATTCTCAATTGCTTACAGCCATGCAACTAAGAGTAGCGATTGGTGTGCCTTCTTCCTTTTTCTTGAAGCTTCAGTTTCATGCCTATCATGTTTTGCTTCTCCCTTTAGCTTTACTGCAAGCCTTGGGAACCCATAGCGGATAAATACAGTACAAAAAATACAATAATGTATCAAAAACTTTAAGGAGCACATGAGATACTGAACTGATTGAAAAAAAGAAAGGCATTGTGGGAGGAAGTTTAACCAATAGCAGATCTATATTTTCATGATGCGTTGACACAAAACAATTTCAGAGCAACATTTCATATAATGCCTACCTATATTAGAGAGGTAGCTAAAGACGAAAATCCAGAAACGCTCAAACATCGCAAAGATATTTGATTTTGTATTTGCGAATGCAAAATAATTTGTTGTTGATGTCCTACAGTGGGGAAAATCTCATAAAGAGTGACCTAAGAACACCCTATTCCACACTACAAAGTGAAAATGTTGAAAGGCCTGAACAGCGTATGCTGGGGTCTTCTGTCTTCTCAATTTCATCTGTTGATTAGAGATATTCTTTGTTGAAAGTGTTTAACTAAAAATAGAACTAGCCTCGCATTTTAAGAATAATGCATTGCAAACTGAAAAAAAACAATATAGCTACAAATGGAACCACAATGGCAGCATGGCGGCGCAGTGGTTAGCGCGTGTGCTGCACAGTTCTGAGGTCATGGACCTCCTGTCGGGAGTTTGCATGTTCTCCCCGTGCTTGCGTGGGTTTCCTCCGGGCACTCCGGTTTCCTCCCACATCCCAAAAACATGTATGTCAGGTTAATTGGCCAGGTCGGAATTGTCCCTAGGTGTGAATGAGCGACTGTGTTGTCTGTCTCTGTGTGCCTTGCGACCGGCTGGCAACCAGTTCAGGGTGTCCCCTGCCCGCTGCCCGAAGATGGCTGGGATGGGCTCCAGCACCCCCGCTACCCTATTGAGGATAAGCGGAGCAGATAATGGATGGATGGATGGAACCACAATAGCGTTATAAGCAATTTTACTGAAAGTTTCAACGTTCAATTGGTTAACGCCAATTTCTTGAAGCTCCCTGTCCATGTTCATCACGTTTTTCAATGTCTAAATACAGTACAGAAAATATTGTAACGTATTGAAGTCTCACAAAGTCTTTACGTAGCTCACGAGATTCTGAACTGAATGAAGAGATAGAAAGGCATTAGGAAAGGTACTTTAGCGAATAGCATATCAGCATCTTCATTAAGCCGAGATGAAAACTTATAGCTGACTAGTAAACAACTTGTTTAGAACCTGGTAATTGAGCATTACAAACTTTGTTTCCATGGTTATCATGTATTTAGTTCTCCCTTTAGCATCACTGCAAGTTAAGTCAAGTCAAGTCAAGTCATTTTTATTTGTATAGCCCTAAATCACAAAGAGTCTCAAAGGGCTTCACAGATTATTACAGTATATTACACAGACTATTTTTCAACCGACGAGAAGAGTAGGTTATTCATATGCTATGGAGTAGAAGTGAGTTTTAAGTTTATATTTAAACATTTCCACTGAGGTTGCAGATCGGATCTCAGGGGCAAGAGCATTCCACAGCACCGGTGCCCGGATGGAGAACGCTCTCGAACCAGCAGGACACTTCTTTGCTCTTGGGATCACCAGAAGACCGGCACTCTCAGATCGTAGGCTTCGGACCGGGACATAGGGGCAGATCAGATCTGAAAGATAAGAGGGAGCAAGTCCATGTATGATTTTGTATAATACTAAGAGAACCTTGAAATCACATCTAAGGCTAACTGGGAGCCAATGCAGGTTAGCCAAAATCGGTGTTATGTGATCGTACTTTTTTGTCCTAGTTAAAAGCCTCGCTGCGGCATTTTGTACCAGCTGAAGAGACTTGATTCTAGACTTCGGGAGACCAGAGAGTAGTGCATTACAGTAATCGAGACGGGAGGTAACAAATGCATGAATTATAATTTCCGCATCCGACTGAGACAGTATTGAACGGATTTTAGCAATGTTACGAAGATGGAAGAAAGCAGTTCTAGTAATTTTCTTTACATGCATTTCAAAGGATAGATCAGGGTCAAATATGACACCTAAATTTTTAACTGAGTCACTCTGTGTGATGTGACATTTGTCAATGTTCACAGCAGTTTTTGAGAATAAGTCACGGCATTTAGATGGACCAATGACTAACATTTCGGTCTTTTCAGAGTTAAGACGCAAGAAATTGAGTGACATCCACTCTTTTATCTCAATGAGACAGGCCTCCAAATTTCCACAGTTTAGTGTGGGAGATTCCTCCAATGGAAGATATAGTTGAGTGTCGTCTGCGTAGCAGTGGAAGCTGATATTGTACTTGCGAATAATATCACCTAATGGAAGCATGTAAATGCTGAAAAGAAGGGGGACAAGCACTGATCCCTGTGGAACACCGCAGGTAACATTAAAGGGCTCAGATGTCATTTCACCATATTTAACACAGTGCGTCCTATCTGAGAGGTAGGATCTGAACCACGAGAGGACGGTTCCTGAGAGACTAATCCATTTTTCCAACCGTTCTAGTAGGAAATTGTGGTGCACTGTGTCAAAAGCATCACTAAGATCCAGCAGCAGCAAAAGTGATGAAGCGCCAGAATCCATTGCTAGTAGGAGATCATTTGTTACCTTGATCAGAGCTGTCTCAGTATAGTGGTTAGCCCTGAATCCTGATTGCATGGATTCAAAAAGGTTATTCTCGGATATGAAATCATTCAGCTGCTGTGCCACTACTTTTTCAAGTACTTTAGAGAGGAAAGGTAGGTTTGACACAGGTCTATAATTACTTAAGATTTCTGGATCAAGGTTGGGTCGTTTCAGTGTGGGTTTAATAACGGCAGACTTAAAAGCTGCTGGAACTACACCTGAGGAGAGTGATATGTTTATAATATTTAGAACTGAAGGTCCAAGGACGCCAAAAAGACTTTTAATAAGTGAACCTGGGAGCGGGTCGAACTGGCAAGTTGTCGGTTTGGCCGCATTCACCACCTGTTTGAGATCATCAAGTGACAGTTCACTAAAACCGGACAATTTCCCAGGACAGCCACCCTGTCGTGCATCTGTAGATTTCAGCCCTTTGATAAGTGTGGTATTAATAATTTCTTTAGCAATTTCTTCCTGTATGCATTGAATCTTCTTAGTAAAGTAGACCATTAAGTCATAAGCAGAGTGCGTCGAACTATCTACGATAGTCTGTTGCCTTGTAAGCGATGCTACAGTGTCAAAAAGGGCTTTGGGATTGTTCTTTTGAGACGCAATCACCTTCGAAAGGTAGGCCGATTTTGCAGAGGCAAGGGCCGCTTTATACTTTAACAAGCTGTCACACCAGGTTTGATGGAAAACCTCAAGCTTGTTAGCGCGCCATTTTCTTTCCAATTTCCTGCATTCTTGTTTAAGGGTTCTAGTTTCATCAGTAAACCAAGGCGTGCGTCTTTTAGGATGTGATTTTAGCTTTATGGGCGCTATTGAATCCAGGACACTAGTCAGGGTGGTATTGAACTTATTCATGAGTGAGTCAATCGAGCCATTGTATGAAGGAAAGGACGCAACTGCTCCAGGAAGGAGTTCAAAGAGCTCAGAAACTGTGCCAGTGCTTATATTGCGTCCGCTAAATCCTTCAGCTTTTTTAACACTACATTTAGCTAGCACCTCAAATGTAACTAAATAATGATCCGAGATAACGGTAGTACACGGTAACACCATAATGTTTGAGGTTAAAACTCCTCGAGTCAGAATCAAGTCTAGCGTGTTTCCATTTTTATGGGTTGGCAAATCAACCAGTTGATTAAAACCAAATGCATCAATTAGAGACCTAAACGCAATAGTAAGTGAACTGAGTGGGGAGTTCATATGAATGTTAAAGTCCCCCATAATTATAATTTTGTCTGCATAGGTTACTAGTTCAGACAAAAGTTCAGCAAATTCGTCTAAGAAAGTTGTGTATGGCCCAGGTGCGCGATTGATAGTTATTACATAAATTGACAATAGAGAGGACCGCATCACAAGAGCCTCAAACGCCTTGTAATTATTAGAGGTACGGGGATTAAATTTGAGCGATTTTTCAGAAATGAGCGCGACACCGCCACCCTTTTTCAATGTGCGTGCTACATGGCTACTCGCGTAGTGAGGGGGTGAAGCATAATTTAGCGCTAAATACTCATCCGGGCGTAACCAAGTTTCACAAAGACCCATACAGTTAAGTTTATAATCACGAATAATGTTATCAACAAGTAAAGCTTTAGGAGCAAGCGATCTAATATTTAAAAGACCAAATTTTAGCTTTGCTGAATCATTTGACTTAGCTGAAGTCTTTGTAGTCTTTGTAGAGATCTTCAAAAGATGCCGCTGTTGGGGCCGTTCATGAGCACTGAGTGTAAAGCATCGGTTGTCCGGCGAGGAATGAATGGTGGAATTAGTTACATCCTCGCGTCCTTCTTGCTCCTTAGACTTCGCACGCTTCACACATCTACCTGCACGGCAACCACGCTTCTGTTTTCTGTCCTTACGGCGCCGCTGTCGTCGTTTATTAGGATGAATAGCTGTCCACAAGGATGCCGGATCTCTTTGAAGTTCGCTCGGTATATCATAGGCGGTATGAAAGTGCCCGAAAAGTCGAAATTTAGACGCCCACCCAACCGAATAAGTTCGTCCCTACTGTAAGTATTTTTGGCCACACATGTGTCCAAAAGTGAAAGCAAAAAAGACAAGAGAACGGCAATAAATAGAAGATTAGCTGGAGAGCAACTAACCGCAGCATCCATGCGCGCCGCCATGTTGAATCCAGGTCCATGACAAAGTTATGCATAGAAATAAAAAAAAATACAATATGGCATTCTTGACTCACAGTCATGCAACTTGGCGAAGGTGGCAATTTGTGTGACCTCTTTGTATTTCTTGATCATTGTGAGCTTCCTTTCCATGTACATCCTGTTTTTATCCTCTATTTAGCATCACTATATACTATAAGACTCATCGCAAATACAGACAAAAAAAACAGTATTTTTCACTAAATTGAACTCTTTACAAATCAGATGAGATTCCGAACTAAATCAAGAGGCACAAAGTTATTTCGTGAGGTAGTCCAGCCAATAGCATATCTTTATTTCCGTAATGCCATCACGCAAACCGATAGCAGGGTTGATATGACATTGAACAATAGCAGACAGTTATGTTGAAATATAACACATCACACATACAAACATTGAAAAAATAAAAGAATCAATAATTGTTGTCGATGTTGTACTGTGGGCAAAATGCCGAAAAGAGGATTGAAAAACATCTTATTCCACACAGAAAAGTGAAAAAGTCATATATATATATATATATATAACACTGGTGGATTACTGTATTTTCCATTTGAACTCAGTGAGACATGAACTTTCACCTTTCGACCCCCTAAGCAAATCATTGTGCGACACAAACCGGACAGCTCTGACCTTTAGTGTCCCTCGATTTTGCACAATAGCTCATGAATCATGAAAACCATAAAGGGTCAACGAATGCAGACTCTACCGCTCTTACGAATGTTATTAATTTAACCTCTAAGTAGCCACCCGCAGTAGCTTCCCGCTTGCATTTCTTGTCAGCAGGCTTCACACCCATGCATCTCTGCCTGTCAGTCAGCATAATGACATCCACTGGAGCCGCCTGTCCCATGCCGCCAGTGCCGAAGATGAGGCCCCCTCTTCATTTCCTCTTCACCACGCCAACGTTTTTATTACTTGGCTCCACCGTTTCCTCTGCCGACGTTCAATTATTTTTGCTTTCCACAGGAGCCAGTGCTACCGCTTCACGCTGTTTGTGTGCGTGCACGCCTCGCTACACGCATTTCACAAGTTTGCAATATCTGACGTACCTTTCTCATCGGAGTGCAACACGTGACCTTGTATTGAAGTTCATCAGCGTATTCTATATTTGGTCTCTTATCGCTTTTCAATTCAGTTGCACAATAACTGAGGTTTGAAAAAGAAAACAGACAGTCTTATCCATGCCATCAAATGAACAGGCTTGAATACAAATGCAATTTTGTTCCTATTCCATTATTTTTCCATGGCGGTGGCAACCTGTGAACTTTAAAATCGTATTTGCTTTGTTGTGTAACAAAAGTTGCCATGTTGGTGACCGCTACAGTTGCGCATGCCCATAAGTAACATTTTTTGTGAGTTGTAATATCAAAGCTGTCTCAAAATGTTTACCCTGTAATTAGTTTATAGTTAGAAAAACATGGAAAATTAGAAGAGAAGACATTAATAAAATTCGAGCTTGCGAGGGGAACAAGAGAGGACTGTACAAAATCATCAAGATGTAAAACTCCAACCTGTAGTGAAGGTCCTCCTGGGGCCCTTATTTTTGTCAAAAAATACAAAGCAGATTAACCCTAAAGGGTGTGGAAATCAAAAAACAGCAACATGATTGGCAAATAGGGAGTATGATGCAAACAGTATACAAGCACTCAATAATAGTCAAAAAAATACCCTGGCAGTTGAAGCAATCTTCGTTATTAACAAAGGTAACACTAATTTTGAAAAATGTTTAATAAACTTGAAATTAGTTTCTTATGATAGTACCCTCTCATCATTTAAAAAAAAATAAAAACAAAGAAATATACCAACTTTGGCATTATAAGTAATCTTCATTGCAATTGTTTAATAACCAAAACCAAAGGACTAACTCGACATTGTAAGTATCCTTCATTAAAAGCGGAATAAAAATAATTGTAACACAAATTTTGACAAACATACAACAAACATTAAGTTTTGACAAATGTGTAATGAACTTTAAATGTTTTTCTTATCATTTCTTATTATGTTCTTTGAATTTAACAAAAAATATATAAAACAACCCAGGCATTAGGAGCATTCTTAAGTGCAAGTGTTTAAAAATTAAAAATAAGACTAGCGTGGCATTATAAGCATTTTTTTAATGAGAGTCCCGACTGCTGATAGGTTTGAAAAAAAAATTTTAAAAAATAAAAAGGAATTATAAGCATTCTTCAATGCAAAAAAAATAAAAAAAAAATTACACTAATTTTAAACATTTTCTTATCATAGTGCCCCTTTTTAGCTGACAAATACAAAGACAGAAAGAAACCCTGGCATATTAAGCTTTCCTCGTTGCTAGCGCTTAGTAACGGAAAAAAAAAATAATTACCCTGGCCTTTCAAGCAGCCTCGATTGCAAGCAAAATAAGCACGGACATAATTATTTCGACAAATGTGTAATAAACTTTGAATTATTTTTCTAATTATATGTTCCTCTGTATTTAACAGAAATAAAGACATAAAACAACCCTGGCACTCCTTAGAGTGTTCTTAATTGCATGTGTTTTTATCTAAAAAATAGAACCAACAATGCATTAAAAGCATTCTTGAATGAGAGTCCGGACCGTTGATTGATTAAAACCTCCCTGGAATTATAAGCACTCTTCATTGCAAACAACGTAAAAACAAGTGTACACCAATTCCAAACAAATGCATAATATTCATTATATTATTTTCACACACATATCCTCCCATTTCATTTCATAAAAAAAAAAAAATAAATAACCTTGGCATTACAAGCATTTAATAATTAAAAATAGATTTCTTTGGCATTCTAAGCATCCTTTGCAAGCGAAATAAAAATAAACGAAACACTAATTTCGACAAATGTAAAATTAACGTTTAATTTCGACAAATTTATCACAAACCTAAAATTGTTTCTGTAATCGTATCCCCTCTTTCTATAACACAAAAACAAAGAAAGCAACCTACCCTGCCATATTATATACATTGGCCTCAAGAAACTATCATCAAAAAAAAATGGCAGTGAAACGTTCCCCCCACGAGTACAGGCTTAGGATATGGAACCTGCCCCACACCGTGACGCGTTTGTGATGAAGATTAGCAACGGCGTATTCCGTATCGCAGCCGAGGGCTGCAGCCCACAGCCAAGTTTAGCCATTACACGTCAAATTTGACAACACTGACACTGCCTGAGCTGGGGAGGAAGATCTTGCCATGTGACAGACTTTAGAAGCTCTAGCACGTGGGGAGATTTTTGATGACACCCCAAAAAAACATCACTTTGACTAGTCACCGTTCACTTTTGACGGTAATTCAGGCCCTTTTCAGAGAGCCGTCTCTTTCGGCTCAAATTATTAAAAATAGCCAGCTTTTTCTGCTCCCAAATGGCTCTTCGGATGGTTTTGTTGCTTTGATCCCTATCTTTTCGTTAATTACCATATCTATTCACATATAACGTGCCCTTTTGTATCATGGGCACTATTTTTTGATAAAAAAACGGTATCCTTTTTTAAAAAACGTCAAATTTTGTGGTTGGATAAAACGGTATTCCAACCCGGGTGCGAGCGCCCAAAGCTAACCACTGTACTACCAGTTTTATAGATGACATATGAAAAGGGAGTAGTTTTCTATATCATTACCACACTATTTGCATTTGTGGGGCCATATCAATTCATTTTTTTTCATTCTCAGCATTGTAAGGAATATGAAATGCACAACGAAATGAACATTTGTCTCTGGTACTGTGACTAAAAGTACTATGACAATGCATTTTCGTTTGTCATCTATATCACTGATAGTCCAGTGGTAAAGCTTTTTTTGACTGCTCAATCGGTAAAAAATAGTGCGCAACAACCATTCAAAATTATAGTTTATTAAGGTAAAACAAAAATGCACGTTATACACAAATACATATGTACCTTTATGGTTGCATTTACCTTAAACATTGACAAAAAGTCAAAAAGAAGAAAATTAAGAAACAAAGAAAGAAAAAAACTAATAATAAAAAAAGAGAAAAGGTACAAAAAAAGCAGTTAAATGCTAGGAAAAAATTAACAAAACAAGACAAAAGTAAAGGAAAAATAGGAAAAAGGAGTCAAAAAAGACCATTACGGCGCATCTAATTAATACAGTCTCAGATTGATTTATGTGCAAAAATAAAACTAGTCAGTGCATGGGGTAATAAGCAGCATCATCCTCTTCTCTCTCTCCTTTGATACCAAATAAACTCCCCAATCATTGGGCTTGAGCAACAAAGCACAAATAATATCCCTAAGTGTAATTCAAAATATATACTTAAAAAAAAAACAGAAATCCTTTGATTAAAAAAAAAGCTACCTTGTTACCAAAAACGTGCCTCGTGTTCTTACCTGATTAATGATACCTGATTTATGTGTTGAAATAAGAAGAGTAGAATGTGACACTGCCGCTTTAAAAGGGATGGTTTTTGCACCCCACTCAGCTCTTACATGGAAAGTGCCTGAGGGAAAAAAAAAAAAACGGCACAGGAGATATGCAATGGAGTAGTTGAAAATTAATACAGTGGGACCTCGCTACTTCGCGCTTCGACGTTCATGGATTCAGAGCTTCGCGAGCCTAAAAAAATAATGAATATTTTCATATATATATATATATATATATATATATATATATATATATTTTTTTTTTTTTAAGCATTTTTGAAGGGGCGTCGCTACTTCGCAGATTTTCACTTTTCACCAGTGGTTTTGGTCCCCATTAACTGGGTCTAAAAAATAATAATAATAATTAAAAAACATAAAAAAATAAATAAATAAATGTATTTATTTATTTATTCATTTATTTTTAAGGTGCGCCGCTACTTCGTGGATTTTCACTTATTGCGGGTGGTTTTGGTCTCCATTAATCGCGATAACCGAGGTCCCACTGTATTTATTCTACACATTTTACAGCATTAGAAAAACTAAAAGTGTTTGTGTCACGTTTGTCCTACTCCAGAAACCATACTGAAAGAATATCAATTTCCTTCCTCCATCTTTTTAAATTCATAACTTGTTTGGAAAAACGCCAGAGAGCCACTGCGCAGAGCTAAAGACCCACATGCGGCTCCTGAACCGTGGGTTGCCGACCCCCTCATAAAACTGTTCCAATGCCCTTCTTTTGCAGGAAAGGGCAGCAATTGGAGCCATCGGACCGCTACATTTTAAGTCGTCTGGAAGGAGGAAGGAGCATGCTCACCATCCGCAACATCCGTCAGGGGGACGGAGGCTTCTACTACTGCAAATCTAGCAACAAGGCCGGATCTCAGGAGATGGAGCTTTTCCTCAAAGTCTTTGGTGAATGATTATAATTTTAGTAGACAATCCAAATAAGGAGAGAGGCCATCAATGAATATTTAACTTGCAAGGAAACAAAATTCCATTCTGTTCTATAAGTCCTCCCCAAATTCCTCTCTTTGCATTAAATATCCTATAAAAAGTAAATACGGCCTGTAGGGTATTGGTGTAAAACAACAGCAACAGTGTTGGCCGATGGTGAATAATTTAAAACAGGGCCACAAACTTTTGTTAGCACATTTTTGATATCGATGCTACCTCCTTAATAATTAGTTAGGCACGGTCGAAAATTCACACACTAATGTTTTGCGCTTGATGCACATCTGCCACGGAATATGATTAGCTAACTACTTCCTGGATTGACCCATGACAGTGACTACCAGTTTCACTGAATTAGGAGATTCGATTAGTACTTTTTTACAATCTAATCGTGAAACATTAGATGTAAAATGTGGAGCTAGGGTCTTCTGGGGTTTGGAAGTTGATAATCGCTGCTGTTGAACTGAGGCTTAAAGGACAGTGGATCCACCTTGCACATAACTTCGGGTGAGTTTCTGCCTTTGAGCCAAGTTTGTTCCCACTCAAATAGTCTCTTCAGTCTTTTAATTTGCTGTAATATGTTTCTTTATTTATTACAGATAGATTTTCTTATTTATTCTTAATAATGTTTTCTTTTTAGATCTTGTTGTTTTGTGTTAAAAAAAAGAAAACATGTCTTTATTGGACCTTTGACAGTTGGAAGGCTGTTAAAGCCCAACCTCACCCAGACCTTAACTCCAGCAACCAGCCCAGTAAATTAAGTTTGAGACCCCTGATGTAAAGAGTGCATAATTACCACAATAACGAACAACAATGAGCCATAAAAGTCAAAATAATGAACAGCCCTGCCATCTTATGCAAGCTCTTTTGCAAGTGTCCAATA